>NC_134102.1:126784900-127089210 GCF_000715075.1 Nicotiana tabacum | reverse complement strand
TGATATCGGAGTCGGATTCTGATTCCGGAAGTTGGAACAAGTCCGTAATGTTATTTAGGATATGTGTACAAAATTTGAGGTCAAACGGGCGTGTATTGATAGGTTTCGGCATCGAATATGGAATTTAGAAGTTCATAAGTTCTTATGCTTCAATCGATGTGCGATTCATGTTTTTATCTTTGTTTGGTGTGATTTGAGACCTCGAGTAGGTCCAATTTATGTTACGAGACTTGTTGGTATATTAGGATTGGGTTTCGAGTGGCTCGGGTGTGTTTCGAGGTGAGTTTTGAACAAGTTTGGGCAATTCGGCATTTTGATGATGTCCTAGAATAGTTGAAGTGCGGAGGGCACATTTTTGGAGTGCTGATGTGCGACAACAAACCCCCAAAGTACGGAGGCAGTGGAAAATGCGCGAACCGTAGCTGAAAATGTGCGAACAACAGAATTCCTCTTGCGGCCGCAGAAAGGGGATTCGGCAGGATTGATGGTCTAATTTTGAAAGCTTATATCTTTTAATCTACAAAGAATTTGGAGATGATTCAAAAACGAAAGTTGTAGCCCTTTGAGT
Organism: Nicotiana tabacum; assembly: GCF_000715075.1. Lineage (NCBI taxonomy): Eukaryota > Viridiplantae > Streptophyta > Magnoliopsida > Solanales > Solanaceae > Nicotiana > Nicotiana tabacum. The sequence continues at coordinate 127,088,642 of NC_134102.1, read as the reverse complement.
CTAGTTTTCAAAAAGTAAAAGAATCATCATTTGGACATTTGTAGAGAAAGTTATGATCAATTTACTGAAGCCTGGTAGTGGAGAGGCTGCTGAAGTACGGCCGCACAATTTGGATTGCGGCCGTAGAACCCGAAATATGCGGACCACACAAAAATTTTGCGGTCAGCACAATGGGAGATCAGATTGTTGTACTTTATAAATGAGGGTTAGCGTATTATTTCATATTTGGACTTTGGGAGCTCGGTTTGTGGCGATGTTTTGTGAGTTTTTTCAAAAACTTCATCGGGGTAAGTGATTCTAACTCGGATTTGATTAATATACATGAATATATCGTTGTTTTCATCATTTAATTAGTATTTTGAGATGAAAATTTGGGAAAAATTGTAGAAGGTTCATAAAATGAACTTTTGGGATTTGAATGTCGATTCGAAGTCGGATTTGAGTGAAACTAGTTATCCTTGTTGAGGCCGGGTCTACTCCCCCCGACCCTGTCAGAGCCAAATTCTCCCCTGAGAGTGTTGTTGTTGACTTTTTTTATAAATTCTTAAATGTTGGTATTATTGGGACCCACTGAGGTTATTTCTGCTGTTGAATTATATGTTTAAACTGTAATTTCATACTCAGTCATATTCATTTATTGCATATCATTTCTCAGTCTCTATTGTTATTTATTGATACATCATATCGTCATTTAGGGCTAATTTCATGACATTGTGAGCCCGAGAGACTCGAGAGATTGATGACTAAGCGAGACCGAAGGCCTGATTTTGAGGTTATTGATACTATAGCACGTGAGTTGTCTGTGCGGATCCATATATTGATACTATAGCACGTGAGTTATCCGTGCGGATCCAGATATTGGTACTATAGTATGTGAGTTGTCCGTACAACACGTGAGTTGTACGTGCGGATTATAGCGCTTGGGCTGAAGGAGCCTCCTCCGGAGTCTGTACATACTCCCAGTGAGTGCAGGTACCTACTGAGTGGGAGTGCAGAGTGCGAGTGACGAGCGATTGGGAGGATTGAGTGACTGGGAGGACTGAGTGAAATGATACTCTAAGAGTATGCATATGGTTTTATCACTGAGTTGTATCACATTGACATGAACACTTGACATAGAGGCATAGAGATGCATTTTTCCTCATGCTGTACGATATTGCGTCATTCATGACTTCTCCTAAATATTGACATGTAGTCATAGAGACATGCCATTTAAAAATGAAACATTTACCTGTTGAAAGTTTTTTTGGAAAAAATCACAGTTCTTTAAACTTACTCATAAATTGGTGATTTTGGTAAAGGATTTGGGTTTTCACTGATATATTTGAAAAGCAGGACTATTTTTCTGGAACTGTGAATGAGCTGAGCATTTTATCTCTGAGCTACTTCTCTTTATTACTTGTATATGTTGTTATGAATTGTTGTTGGCTATTGGTGTTGGAACTCGACCTGTGTTCCAACTCGTCACTACTTTCAACCTAAGGTTAGGTTTGTTACTTATTGAGTACATGGGGTCGGTTGTACTCATACTACACTTTTGCACCTTGCGTACAGATTTTGGATGTTGATGCTGCTGTACATGACGGGAGCTAGATCTGAAGATATACCGGTGTTCCAATCATTGATGCCTCTTGTTCATAGTAGCTTTAGAATTTTAATCTGTTCATGTATATTTCAAACACATAACATATTTTTATTTCACACTAATTTTGTAAATTTTAATCTTAAAAGCTCATGATTTGTACTACCAGTTCTCGGAAAATTTTTGTATAAAAGCGGTGTATTATCATTTCTTTTCATAATAAATCTCATTAAATTGGATAGTTTATAATTGGCTTACCTGACGAATTGGATTAGGTGCCATCACTACTAGATGAATTTTAAGGCGTGATAATTAATACCGTACATAAGGAAACCGACAAAGAAAAACTGAAGATATAGATCAAAGACTTGAGGCGAATGAAACCAATAAAACAACCACTCATATATTCATATCATTGGTTATGTCCATTACTACGAAGATTAACACATAAAATCCATTCATTCATCAATACTACTATCCAGTACTACGAAGATTAACACATAAAATCCCTTCAGCCATCGATACTACTATCTATTACTAACATTATAGGAAGATTAATATATAGACGACCAAAAACAACTTCATTTCTGCTTAGTCCTAGCTCTTTTTTCTCACCTCCACGTTATTGGTCATGATGTTGAAATAGGTTCTGGTGCTCAGCCAAATCTTCTGTGGATTCAAATGTATTTGCACAAACATTGCAGACATTACTGTCTAGCTTTTTATGAACAACATTGTAATGAGTCACAAAGTCTTCTATTGATCCAAAGCTACCTAGGCAGACGAGACACTTAGGGGTTTTGCTCATTTGGGAGGTTTTCCAAAAGAGTAGCAAGTTGCTTTGGGCTATAGGTAGCCATCTCTCTTCACTATTTTCAAATGGAGTTGAAGTAGTATGATATTCTGATAGGCCAAGCTCTATTTATAGCCTATAGGAGAGCAAGCCTAAAGCCAAATTTTAATAAGGGACCTTAATATTTTTTTTTATCTATATTATAATTATCTTGTAAAATATAGTATTAATATTATATTGGTTTTTTCTTTCTTTCTTTCTTTTTGTCTATAGAGGAGTTATCTTATAAAATATAATATTAATATTCATATTGGCAAGAAAATTCAAGTTAATAAGATGTTAGCCTCGTATTTACAATTCGTTACCTTGGATCTTATTGTAAAAAATATTATTTATTAATATGAAGATTTGGGTATCTTAATTCAAAATTCTAAAATATTTCTATTGTTAAAAAATAGATAGTCTTTCTTTCCATTTTTATAAGGATTCTGTATTTTCTTGTTCTATAAATTTCAATATTGTCTAACCAAAAATGAGATAGTAAATCCATAATTAAAAATATTTTTGGAGCCCCAAAATTTGGAGGGCCTAAAGTAAAAGGTTTACTGGCCTCACTTGAGCCACCAGAGGTTATACTCCATGGGTGTGATCTCCGCCGTGTAAATTACTTGTGATATTGGTCCTTGCTAAAGGTACTTTTATGTGTGGTCCCCACTGTAAGAAGATCAAATTATAACTCTCTACGTTGGTGGATAAGTCACTCAAAAGACGAATACAAGTGAGTCTATGTAATAATCTTGTATTCCTTAACCTTCAGAATAGTTTGGTTAATGATTAATCTTGTTCCTGTCAGACATTTCTACTTTCCAAAATACATGAACACAGACATGCATACACGTATATTTCCCTAAATTAATACTTTACAATATTTTTTAAATATTTATTACAGTGGTAGCAAATTAATCGAAATTAGAATTAAAAACTTGTATGTGCAAGTAAAGAGAAATTTACAAAGAGTTGACGTGGACAAGTAAAAGAATTTTTTACAAATACTCCACATGAGTTGTACCATCATATTTGTTTACTCTTAAAATCGGATAACAATTGAATTTGTATGCGATTTTAAGGATATGTGATCTAATTTGATACAAAGCGAGAAATCAGATTTAATATGGGAAAATAAATAGAAATACAAGTGCAAACCACACAGATTGAACAACTTAAGCCTTGCAAAGTTAACTTCCTTCCAATTTGAGAATAATATTATTGGGACCAGAATATTATTGATGCCAAAACAATATGAACAAGGCTGAAAAAATAGTATGTTATCCTTCTAAGTATATTACAATGTGTCCATGATGAATTACTGAGTTCCCTTTACATATTGAGGGAGATGAAACTTTTAAGATATTATTTTATAAGAAACTATATAGACCGTTGGCTCCCTTTTTTACTTAATTCCGTGATTTCTGCCATAATGATGGATTAATGGCGAGAATCACGGATCCTTGTCGGATGAGTTGGCGAAACTTTTCCTCGAGGTCGTTAGATGCAGGATCGGTCGAACCCTCGGTAAACTCGAGGGCAAGTCTGATGGTCTTGTCGATCTTCGAACCTCGATATCGAGCTCGGTTTCATTTGTAACTTCGATCTATTGTAGATGTGTCGAACCTGGTCTATTGTTCCACATGCTCGACCGGGCGTCGAGCTCAATTTTACCCGTATACAGATAGTCCCCTTATTGTTTGGAGAGTAATCGATAAAAACGATATGAACCCTCGGTCCTTACTTCGATAAATCATGACGATGATGATGGATGCATGACGTAGGTGATAAGAATAGTGGAAACGTCCCGTCAGTCCGGTCTTTGAGGTATTAAATGTGTGTCAGCTGACGGTCAGCCACCTCGGGAGATGAACCGCCACTTGAGAAACCTATAAATACCTTTTAATCCGTTTGTTGTAACCTTTTCGCTCAAATCCTTCTTGTTTCTTAGAAATCTCCATCTTCTTCAATTTCTGGTTTCCCCATTGTTGACCTCAAAACTTCCCCTTATCAACAAACTTTTTCCTTCGTTTTTTTATAAAAATGGCCAAGACTTCAAAGTCTGTTCCTAAAAAATAAGTACCTTCTTCTTCAAAACCTTCTGATAATGTTCCTCACGATGCTACTGAGGAACCCCCTTTGAGATCATACATCCCTACTAGGTGCCCTACTATGGCTGACTTCAAGGTTGAGAATACGCCCATGGTACCGGATCGATATGAACCGATCTCGAGGTACATATGTACGAAGACTGACGGCATCCTCGATAAGTTTAAAAAGGATTGCAACTGGGTAGGCAAACACGTAGTGGTTCCTACCCATGATGAATCAATTACCACCTACGTGGACAGTTTCTTAAGTGTTTACACTTACCCTTTCACGTTGGTTCCTCTAGATTCGGTTATCATAGCCTTTTGCAAAAGGTATGATGTGACTCTCTATCACAGCCCAATTCTTCCTCCGTAAGACATAGTGACGGCACCTAGTCTCTATGACTAGGTAAGCCCAACAAAATACGGAAATAACATGAAAAAAATAGAAGCAAAACTTAACAGCTAACTGCAACAGATAACTAAATAACTAGCAACAATGCCGCTCGGCATGTACAATAACTAACACTTTAGTAATACACAATATTCCTAAAACCTGGAACATCATAAGTCATAAGCTACAAAAGAAAACTAGGATCTCTATACACCAGAGTCTAATAAAAGAAATATGGATGGTAAATGACATATGAGAGAATAGAGGGGGACTCCGAGGTCTGCGGACGTGGTAGATATACCTTGAAGTCTCCAAACTATCACTGCTCACTAAAGACGTGGCTGATAATAAGCACCTGGATCTGTACACAAAATATGTGCAGAAGAGTAGCATGAGTATACCACAACGGTATCCAGTAAGTGCCTAGCCTAACCTCGGTCGAGTAATGACGAGGTCAGGTCAGGGCCCACTGGTATATAACAAATAATCAGGAGAATGTAGCAATATAATAAGAGACTGGAATTTAACAAAAAGGAAAATACAGCAAAATAGCAGTACAACACACAAGATTAAACAACAGGGGATCTCCCGAGATGTCGTCTCGTAGTCCCAAAGTAAATATACAAAGAGATCTCCCGAGTTACCGCCTCGTAGTCTCAAAAGTAAATGTGCAGGGAGAACTCATGAGGTACCGCCTCGTAGTCTCAAAAGTAAATATACAGGGAGAACTCCTAAGGTACCGCCTCGTAGTCTCAAAAGTAAATATGCAGGAAGAACTCCCGAGGTACCGACTCATAGTCTCAAAAGTAAACACACAACTCAAACCGATAAATACAACAGTTATCAACAAGAATTCAAATCAAACTCAAAAACTTATTTGAAGGACTTTCCAACTTTTCCCCCAAATTTCTCAAACAAATTCCTTAATTAAATGATGAATTCAATTTTCGATTAATGGAGTATAACCATAAATGATTTAAGAATCATTACCCTAAAGCTTTTTCAGAAAAACCCTTGAATTACCGCCTCTGTGAGCACGTGATTTTTGCCCGACTAAAATATTCCTACAAAAATTCACAAATAGAGTTTTTCTTAATTGTTTTAGTTTTTACAGAATTTGTAGGAATTTTGGTTAATTGTTGCTTGCATTTAGTTGCATATTTAACATTTTAAAATCATGAAAAAATACCAAAATGTCTAAAGTATTTCATGCATAACATTTTAGGTCTTAATTGCATTTAGAATTTAATTACATAAGTTAATTGCATTATTAAACAGAAAATCACAAAAATATGGGTCATTTTTATATTTTAGCTTTTAATTACAAATTAGTAATTTTTCTTCCATTAGTTTAAATTAATTAATTATTTAAATGGTAAAATAGCTAACTAAGTTTATTTCTACAAGTTATATTCATTTAGGACTTAATTTAGGTTTTTAATTAATTTTATTAGGATTTAAAATCAAGAAAAAAAGAAAAAAAAGAAGAAGAAGAAAGTCAATGATTTTTATATCTATTAGGTTATTGCTATTAATCAGACTTGGAGGCCCATACCTAGTTTGGTTACTAAATGTAAAATACAAAAGTCTGAGTGGGTAGTTTAGGATAGGAGTTTTAAGGAATTTGAGGAAGCTTCTAGAATAGGGACAACTGACCCAATTTTGTTAAGAAAACAAAAGATGCTGAAATAGATATAACCTGATAAGAGGAACAGCTGTAAAAAATTAGTTAGGAAAGATTCTTTTTCCCTTTAATTTTAGGGAGTGCATATGGGAGGGGGCTAAAATAAATTTTCCCCATAAAAGAGACATTCTCTCTTCATTTTTTTTTTTGGGGGGGGGGGGGATCTAAAAAATAGAACACCAGAGACGGACGACCTAGAGCTGGAAAGGCAACGACTTCTCATCTTCTTCTCCTCAAGAACCGACCCCCACCCTTGAAAAACAAAACCTAGCAGCTGCGTCTTCATTCTCTGAATTTACAAAAAAAAAACACGCACAAAAAATATGCTTCTTTTCAATTTTTGTTCAAGTTTAAAAAATATAGAAACAAAGATACCTTTGTTCTTCATTTATCATCTTGATTTTATGAAAATCATGGATTGTGTTTAACCAAGTTGAGGTCCTTTCGAGTTGTTCATCACTACTATTGTTTGGCTAAGAGGTGAGCTCCAAATTGTAGTTACTGCTTCTCCTTCAGAGTCAGAGACCCATTTTCTCTCATTTATTTGTTGTGGCTAGTTCCCTTGGAAATTCATTTTTGTATTGAATCAAATATTGGAGAAGGCTTCATCTAAATTTCTTTTAAAGGTGACATTTCTCACTTTGATTTCCTACTGCTTCATTGGATTAGATAATTGATGAACTTTCCTATTCCTTATTATGATTACTGATTAGTTTCCCCTCTGTCCATACTTATATATATTGTTTTGCATGTATATGTGAGTGTCGCTTTATTTACCTATATTATGTTGTTGTTGGAAGATTTTTCTTGACTTTGAGCATTTGAATGGTATTAGTCAAATTTTGTTTGTTTACTGAAGTAAGGTTGAGTGATCAAATATATTTTGTTGCCTAATGTGAATATAATAGTTTGGACTGGTTCGAAATAAAATCCAACCAGCTTCGGTCAAGTTTGAGAGTCATCATGTATGAACGCCTAAAAACTTACTGGAAGTTATCATATTAAGTTGGTGTAGAAATTAAAGTTTGGGAGATTCTTTGTAATATGAATAGCATTGTGATAATCACCCAAATTGTTGCCACAATGACTTTATAAATAACTTGATTATTCATAGTTAGGTTTCATTCTTTGGAGTGTCTTATTTGTATTTTAAATTTGCAAACATGATGTTGGACTGAAAGAGATTATGGTTCTGACATTGCTATGTTTTGAGTATGATGATTCCATTCATTATTTCCTAAATGACGTCTCCTGCGCGAAATGAAAGTCCACGTCCTTTTGAGTATTCTGCAAAAGTTGTCAACCATTTCAAATGGTAAAGCTAAGGAGTTAAATTTTTGGCTAATTTCCTTGCTTTCCTCTGTTCAAATTTATTATTTGATCCACATTAAATTTCATAATCTATGCCCTTTCACAATAACCTCAAATTTAGGGAATTCTTTTAAAATTATTAACACTCGTAGTTTGTTGTAGGCGCGATTAATAAATCATTGTGGTCATAGGTACGGTTCACGTGGCATGGTCACAATACATAATTCCCAATTCGGGTGTGTATTTCATGTGACCCGACCATAATATCAAATAATAATAAAAATAAACATGTCGTCAATCGCGGGTGCATTTCATGTGGCGCGGTTTGCGACGTGTTCCAAAACGACAAGTGTACGACATCGTGACTTGTTCCAAAAATAATTCCATAAATAATTAAAAGCGGTCTAGAAGATAAAAATGTACACTAGGTTTTAAAACATGTATTAAATAAGATAATTATGCCAATTATTAATAGTTGAGCAACCGTACTAAAACCACAGAACTCGGGAGTGCCTCACACCTTCTCCCGGGTTAACAGAATTCCTTACCCGGTCTTCTGTGTTCGCAGACCATAAATAGAGTCAAATTTTCTCGATTTGGGATTTAAAATAAACCGATGATTTGGGACACCATAACTTATTCCAAGTGGCGACTCTGATTTTAATAAATAATCCTATTTCGATTAATGTCACTTTAATTGGAAAAACTCCCTTATCCCCTATTCCTCTTCGGGAAAAAGGAAGTGTGACAGCTCTGGCGACTCTGTTGGGGATCGAACCCAGAATCTCTGGTTCAGGGTTCAGAATTCGAGTTTAGAATAACTGTTATACTTGATTTTTATCTATTATCTGATTTTTACGTGTTTGAGCCTAATGTGCTAAATGCCGCTTTTTACCGCTTTGATATTGTTTGAACTATATATAAACTGCTACGAAACCCTCCTTCTATCTGAGTCTTCTAAATCTTCTGGGGAGAGTGCGCTTCGCGTGGCTTCTTTTCTGTTAGAGTTATATCCTAATTTTAGAACGAGGTTCGGACAAGTTGCAAAGTCGGTGAAGCTTCTGTATTCTCGGTACGCTGCCCCCCTCGGCTCGAGCTGTCCGCTCGGGTAAGCCAGGTCTAGAACAATACACCCAGGATTTAAAACTTAGAATAACACAGCCTCATGCCGGATCCCTAATAGGTACGTTTGCTTGCATCACGTGCATTTGACTTAGGGGACTCAACATAGGGGTTGGGTCCGTCTAGGATAGGTGCACCCAAAAATCAAACGACCATCCTGATGTATTCTTTACGTGCTACTTGTGCATTAATTTGCTTGGCTTGTATGTTGACCGACTTCTAGAGTAAGGAAAGAAAATTAAGAAAAAAAGAAAAAGAAAAACCAAGAGTGAGATAGGATAGAAAAATGCCCGATTTTGATAATCCCGATATTCAAAAATCTCGTTACTCTGCCAAAGTTTCAAAAAAAAAATCATTTCAAAACAAATCATATCTTTCTGTGCATCAAGATGGACCAAACTACGTGGGTTTGATTCTCACCGGATGTGAGATACGTAGGCAACCCTCATCGGGTCCGGCCCCGTTTTTGCAAAAATAACCAAAAAATATAAAAATGCGTCATTTTGTCATAAATAAATTTAGGGGCCAGAAACGTCCCGACGGGACGCATGAAGTTTGTTTTACCAGAATAGCCACCTATGGCTCTTTTCCTAATTTTGGCCACTTAGCAAGCACACCTTTAAAATCATTATTTCTGAAGGGCTGAAGGGTCGTATTTGCAAAGGTGGCCTTGAGTTGTTTGAGTTTTATTTTGCACAAATAATCTTTCTTTTGGGGTAAAAAAAAAAATCATCAAAAATCACTTGTTTTTAACCAGTCGCCTTAAATAAAAATGTGCAGGATGAGCACTGTTGAAAATATACCTTTTCGAGTCGTAGACGCGATTCCACTAGGACTCCATATGTGGTGGAACGACCTGGGGGAGGTCGCCAAGCGTTCTGTGACAAAGGCTTTAGGTGGGCTCACTGGTCTTCTGGAGATTAAACCAAGGGTTGATATAATCGAAGCTTTGATACCGTTTTGGGACCCGACACATAATGTTTTCCACTTCTCTGATTTCGAGTTGACCCCTACACTAGAGGAAATAGCAGGTTATGCTGGTTTCGAACGGAAGCTAAGGCATCAATATCCAGTAGCACCAAGAATTGTAACTTCTCATAAGTTTTTGGACCTCTTGAGTATTAGCCGGCAGGTTAAAGATGAAAATTTAGCCGGAGGATTCTGCACATTCCGTTTCTTATACAACCGGTATGGGGACCCCCACGGATTTGAGGCTCCATACACTGGTTTGAATCATCAGGGAAATAAAGACAAATGGGAAACACGTAGGGGTTTGGCCTTTGTGGTGGCATTTTTAGGCACTCTGATATGCCCAAGGAGTGACAGACATATAGAATTGGGGCTCGCAGGAGTGGCCGACTTTATGGTCAAAAAGGCCAATGGCACTATCATACCGATGATTCTCGCAGAAATTTACCGAGCTTTAACCGCTTGTCGAGCCGGGACAAAGTTTTTTGAGGGTTGCAACTTGCTTTTACAAATGTGGTTGGTAGAACATCTTTGTCATCGCCCATGTTACATGAACTACGGTTTGACCGGACTCAATTGCATCGAAGAATATGAAAACCGAGTAAACGTTCATGAGTTACCAGAAGGTACTGAGGCATGGTTCACTTATTTGGGTTCTTTAAACTCAATTCGAATTGAGTGGACTTTCGGTTGGCTCCCGGTCGATGAAGTTATTTACATGTCCGTCGGAGTGTGCTTTCTTTTATTAATGGGTCTTCGGAGTATTCAGCCATATTCCCCGCATCGGGTCCTACGCCAATTGGGCAGATACCAAACAGTCCCCTATGACAAAGATTTGAGTCCACAGGTTATTGAACTATGCCCAAAAGCCACATTTTTAGAAGAAAGGGTTCGTCAGATTTGGCACTAATGTAGGTTCTTGGAAGCACAGACTCAAGTGTGAGATTTGTCCATGGGTGAAGTAGGATCCAACTACGCCATATGGTATGGTAAAAGAAGTCGGGTCGATCAAGAGCCAGAACAGCCCGCCAAAAGGCCCCATGTCCAACAATTCACCGATGGAGCACGAGAGCAATGGGTTTGGTTAGCTAAAGAAAAGGAATACCGGACTACTATAAATAAACTAGAAGAACAAATTGAAAAAATCAAATTTGATAGTAGTTTGCAGGCAGCTGAAGATGAATGGGGAAAGAAGAGGTTGGCTAGGGAAAATGAAGCCCTTCGAGCCCAAATCCAGAGAATGAAAATAGCCGCCGAGACACCGGTAAGAAGTGAGAGAGATGAGAAAATTATAACCAACCTAAGGCGGAAAGTGCATGATTATGATTTTGACTTGACAAAGGCCGAAAAGGACTTGTTAAATGCTCAAGAAAAGTTGGCCAAAAGTGTAGAAGAACATGCTAGATTAGCCCACCAGTTGAAGCAGAAATATGACAAAGAAGTAGCAATTTTACAGAAAAAGATGGTTGCCCTGGAAAATGAAATGGTCAAGCAAATAAAGGATTTCAAGACAGAAAAAGAGCATTGCTATGCATTGATTTACCAACTACAAGAAAGCCTGCAACAGTTACAAGACCAAAACAACACAGATACACAAGTGTTAGAGGCTCGGGCCCAGCAGATTGGACGTTTGCTTCAAGAAAAGGGTGTCATCAGAATGAGGATTAAAGAGATAGCTGATTATGTTGTAATGAAATGCCATGAATGTGAAGACATGACCAAGTCTATGTTTTTTGCTTCTGTAATGACATTCGTTCGACAGGTGATGGTTGACCTAGACCACCTTCAAGAAGATATTGCCCGTAGGCCCGTGCGGAGACCGGCTGATGTCCCGCAAGCCCCCGGAGTACCAGTGGAGGCTCTTATGTATTTTTGATTTTTTTTAGTTAGTTTTTGAGTCTGTATTTTACTTTCCTCGAGTTTTGTTCATCCTTGTCAAGGTTGCTTATTGCTTTATTTCGAGTCTGTAGATTTTTCTTTTGTAGTCATCACTACTTTTAAAATCCAATAGATGTCTTTTATTAATGAAATATTGAAAAAAAAATCATTTCGCATTTATTTTCCTGAACTACGTAATTATCTGATTCATGCGGCGTCATAATACGTAGGCAATCCCCATAGGATTCGATCATAGTCTTAAAAGAAAATAGAGAAAAGAAAACAAACAAAAAAAAAGAGAGGAAAATAAAAAAGGAGAGAAGAAAGAAAAGAGGGGCCAAACAAAAGAAAAAAAGAATGAGAATTAAAAGAGCGAAACACAGCAAAAGGAGAGAGGAAAAAATCAGGATTCAAAATTTGGGAAAAGAGCCGGGATGAAGCACATAAGCCGTCGCAAAGCATTTAGAAACGTTTAACTGCTCAGGTGCATTGCATCCCGATATGCGATTCCCTATCTGTTAAATGCTTCAAAACTGACCAAGTTATTGTGTGTGCATAAAGAGACAGGTTCTATTTAGGTGGTTAGTTTGTTGGCATCCTGGCAAGTCACCCTTATAATACCAGATCAAAGCGCAAGGCAATCATGACTAGCAAAGAGTCGGACACGGGTGTTGTTGACCCGTCGAGGGAGATTGTAGAATCAGAGTCTGAATTGAAAGAGGAGGTCCACAGGTTGAAGCATCAAATGGCTGAAATGTATCAAGCCTGGATCAGGGGGCATCCTCCACCTTCATTCCCGCTAACTACACAGAAAATCCCGTTTTCATCCCACCACTGGCACAAGCCCAGAATCCCACTACCGTTGATCTTTCCCCTCAGCATGCACCAGGTTTTACCCCTTTCCACCACTACCCCGGCACCTCGTCCTAAACTTTCCATGCTCCACCAGCCAAAACAATCGCATACCCGGCTCCGACATCTGCTCCTATTTTCGTAGCCCCTCCGCGAGCTACCCTCCACCGATCTTCTAGTGAACCCATGTTCCAAGTTCCAGATACCCAATATTATGCTCCGGAACCAACTTTCAAAGTCACGGATCCTTATTCCTACATCCCTCACTTTGAACCTCCTGTTGAAACTGAGAAACCATCCCGGAACATGGAGCAGGATGAGATATTCAGGAAAGTGAAGAGTCTAGAACAATCTTTGAAGAACATGCAAGGGATATGAAGCCAAGTAAGTGTGGCTTACAAGGATTTATGCTTATTCCCTGATGTCCAACTACCCGCTGGGTTCAAGATGCCCAAGTTTGACCTGTACGAGGGACATGGAGATCCCGTGGCCCATTTGAGAGGCTTTTGCAGCAAGATGAGAGGCGTTGGTGGGAAAGACGAATTATTAATGGCGTATTTCAGTCAGAGTCTGAGTGGGGTGGCTTTGGAATGGTACACCCGCCAAGACGCTAGCAGGTGGTACACATGGGACGACTTGGCTCAGGCCTTTGCTTGACACTTTCAGTACAATATAGACATTATCCCGGATCGCCTATCTTTGACCAAGGTAGAGAAGAAGCCCAGTGAGAGCTTTAGGAAATATGGTTTTAGATAGAGAGAACAAGCTGCACGGGTCAATCCTCCAATGGAAGAAGATGAGATGGTCGAGTACTTTCTTCAAGCCTTAGAAACTACTTGTTTTGGCCATTTGATCTCAACCATAGGTAAGTCCTTCAACGATGTGGTAAAGATGGGAGGAATGGTGGAAGAGGGACTCAAGTCAAGCAAGATCATGAGCTACTCCGCCATAAAAGCAACCACACAAGCAATTCAAAGTGGCACCGGAAGCCTGTTAGGCAAAAAGAAGAAAGATGATGTCGCTATGTTTGTCTCTGGATCAGGGCGTGGCACAAGGGGTTCGCCTCACCAGTACACCCAAACTCGACCCCAACCTCAAGCTTACACCCAAGCTCCGTATAATCCATCCCAACATTATTTCCTACCACAAGACCCTCAATATTCAGTCAGACCACCCCAATACCATGTTCACCATGCACAGTCATATGCGCAACCCCCTCCTTACCCACAATGGCATGCTCCAACTCCACAAAATCCTTATCCACCCCCACAACCCTACCGAAACCCTACTGGTCCAAGATTTCGATCGAGGCCAGATTATAGAAAAAAGAGACAGTAGCAGAAGGAAACCTTTACCCCTCTTGGAGAGTCGTATACCAGTTTGTTTCAAAGGTTGAGGCAGTTGGACATTTTGAGGCCGATTGAGCCAAAGACACCAAATCCACCTCCAAGGAACCTTGATTATTCCCTCGGATGCGCATATTGTTCTGATGCCCCAGGGTACGACACAGAGAAGTGTTGGCATTTGAAGAGGGTGATCCAAGAGCTTATTGATACAAATCAAATTGTGGTCCAGAGCCCGGAGGCGCCAAATATCAACCAAAATCCTTTGCCGGCCCATGCAGAGACACATATGATTGAGATAGTTCATAAGGATGGGGAGCCCAAGAATTCTTCCAAGTCTATCATGATGATCCAGGCTAGCGAAAGTAATCCAGTTAAAGCTCCAGATTTTGCAAAAGCAATGCCTTTGACAGTTGAAGGGGTGTCGGAGAAGCTAAGCACGCTCAACGTGAAACCATCGGTATTGGTTGTGAAAGGGCCTCCGATTAATGTCGAAGCGAACCAGGAAAAGCAAAAAGTGATCGTACCAGGGGTCCTGGGCAAGCCTGTCATAATCGTGGAAGGGGCTCATATTACCCCCATTATTATTAAGCCAGTGAGCCAATTACCAATGGTTGACACAAAGGCCGTCCCATGGAATTACAAACAGGTGATAGTAACATATAAAGGGAAAGAAGTAGAGGAAGAAGTCAATGAAACCAGAGGACTGACTCGTTCTGGGAGATGTTTTACCCCAAAAGAACTGAGGAAAGCCAAGCCATTCAAGGATGGCCACATCCCAGTAAAGAAGCCGGTCACCGAAAAAGAGGCTGAAAAGTTCCTGAAAAAGATGAAAATGCAAGACTATTCCATTGTAGAGCAGTTAAGGAAAACACCAGCTCAGATCTCTCTTTTGTCTTTGCTGATACATTCAGATGAACACCGCAAAGCCCTGATGAAGATTTTGAATGAGGCCCATGTTCCTGATAAGATCACGATAAACCACTTGGAAAAGATTGCTAACAAGATTTTCGAAGCAAACAAGATCATTTTCTCAAATGATGAACTTCCTATGGAGGGTACAGAGTACAACTGAGCTCTTTATCTCATAGTGAAATGCGAGGATTCTGCTGTCTCAAGGGTACTGGTTGATAACGGTTCTAGTGCAAATATCTGCCCTCTGTCCACTTTGCAAAAGTTAAAGATCGACACTGAAAGGATCCACATGAACAATGTATGTGTTCGATGCTTTGATGGAGGAGGGAAAGATTTTGTCGGTGATATAATGCTCGAATTGTCAATAGGGCCAGTTGAGTTCACTATGGAGTTCCAAGTGCTAGATGTGGCTGTCTCCTACAACTTGTTGTTGGGCAGGCCCTGGATACATGCTGCCAAGGCAATCCCGTCTTCTCTGCATCAAATGGTAAAGTTCGAATGGGACAGGCAGGAAATAGTTGTGCACGGTGATGAGAACTTATCTGCTTACAATGACACAATTGTTCCATTTATTGAAGTTGAAGATGATAAAGGGCCTTGGGTGTACCAAACGTTTGAGACAGTATTTGTCGAGAAGATTCCTGAGGGAGAATGCATTCCAGGTCCAAAGCTACCCTCCGCGTCCATCATGGTAGCAAATAAAATGTTGAAGAATGGTTTTGTGCCGGGCAAAGACCTGGGTTCGTCTCTGCAGGGTATTGCACATCCGGTGTGTCTACGTGAAAGTTTCGGTATATTTGGTTTGGGATTCACACTCACAGGGAAGGACATGAAAAAGGCTAAATATTTGAAAAGAAAGGCATGGTCACTTCCTAAGCCTGTTCCACATATCTCCAAGTCTTTTGTCAAGCCAGGGGTCGCAAAACGCCCAATATCAGCGGTCCCAAAACCTGTGGTCGACTTTGATGAAGAGTTGATCAAGAGGTTCCAGAGTCTATTTGATGAGGTTAATATGGTAGAAATCGGGGAAGGTTCTAGTAATGCCGATGTGCAGCTCGTTGGGCCAAATGTGAAGCTTAGCAATTGGAAAGCTACTCCTCTCCCCACCCGGAAGGAGTTTTGGTAGTTTGCTTTGTTTTCCTTTCTGTTATCTGGGTTATTCCAGGGTTGTAATCCAGATTTTTTATTTTTTGCTTGTTTTGATGTACAAACCCTTCTATCCTTTTATTTTCAATGAAATACAATTTCCCGTTTTCCATTATTCCTGATAGCATTTCATTTTTATTTTGTTTCTTTTTTCTGTACAGTTCTTTTGATGCCGGTTTCAATGACATGACATGCATGAGGAATTTTCAGCCAAATCTTAAAAGCCAATCTAATTCCAAAATAACAATCCAAGAAGTAGAGTGTGATGATGAAACAGAATATGATAAAGAAGCAGCATTTCAGGAAATCAGTAGAGAACTAAATCACTTTGAAGAAAAACCCAAGCCTAATCCGAATGAAACTGAAGCAATCAATTTAGGAGATCAAGATAATATCAGGAAAACCAAGATAAGTGTGCATATGGAACCACAAATCAAGGAAGAAATAATCAAAGCACTGTTTGAATATAAAGATCTTTTTGCATGGTCGTATGACGACATGCCGGGTTTGAGCACGGATTTGGTAGTTCATAAATTGCCAACTGATCCGACATTCCCTCCAGTCAAGCAAAAGTTAAGGAAGTTCAAGACTGGCATGAGTGTGAAGATCAAAGAAGAAATCACAAAGCAGCTTGATGCAAAGGTCATTCGGGTCACTCGATATCCCACTTGGTTAGCTAATGTCGTGTCAGTACCAAAGAAGGATGGTAAGACCAGGGTCTGTGTTGATTATCGTGATCTCAATAAGGCAATTCCAAAAGATAACTTTCCATTGTCGAACATCCATATTCTGATCGACAATTGTGCCAAGCATGAGATTGGGTCTTTTGTGGATTGCTACGCGGGATATCACCAGATCCTGATGGATGAGGAAGATGCAGAAAAGACAACATTCATCACACCATGGGGGACATACTGCTACCGGGTAATGCCATTTGGTTTGAAGAATGCTGGGGCAACTTACATGAGGGCAATGACTACCATATTTCATGACATGATACACAAGAAAATTGAGGTATATGTAGATGATGTGATCATAAAGTCAAAGAAGCAGTCCGACCATGTTGGAGACTTGAGAAAGTTTTTCCAAAGGCTCCGCAGGTACAACCTCAAGCTCAATCCGGCTAAATATGCATTTGGTGTCCTGTCCGGAAAACTGTTGGGATTCATAGTCAGTGGACGCGGTATTGAGTTGGACCGTCCTCAAGCCATCCAAGAATTACCACCGCCAAAGAACAAAACCGAGGGAATGAGCCTTCTCGGAAGGTTAAACTACATCAGTAGGTTTATTGCTCAACTCACGACAACTTGTGAGCCCATCTTTAAGTTGTTGAAGAAGAATGCTGTGGTTAAGTGGACTGAGGAGTGTCAGGAAGCATTTGATAAGATCAAGAGTTACCTGTCAAACCCACATGTGCTGGTCCCGCCAGAACCTGGGAGACCTTTAATTCTCTATTTGATGGTATTGGATAATTCTTTCGGTTGTGTGTTGGGTCAACACGACATCACGGGCAAGAAAGAGCAAGCTATTTATTATCTCAGCAAGAAGTTCACTCCTTATGAGGTTAAGTATACTCTTCTTGAAAGGACATGTTGCGCCCTGACTTGGGTGGCACAAAAAATGAAGCATTATCTGTCATCCTACACTAATTACCTCATTTCTCGCATAGATCCTCTAAAGTTTATCTTTCAGAAGCCTATGCCCACAGGAAGATTGGTAAAGTGGCAGATTTTACTCACAGAGTTTGACATCATCTATGTGACTCGGACCGCAATGAAAGCCCAAGCCCTGGCTGATCACTTGGCCGAGAACCGGCAGATGAAGAATATGAGCCACTGAAGACTTATTTTCCTGATGAAGGAGTGATGTATGTTGACAAGGCTGATCATGATGAAAAACCAGGTTGGAAACTTTTCTTTGATAGAGCTGCTAATATGAAAGGTGTCGGAATAGGGACTGTACTCATTTCTGAAACAAGGCATCACTACCCCGTAATAGCTCAGCTTCGATTTTATTGCACTAACAACATGGCTGAATACGACGCATGCATTCTGGGTTTCATGCTAGCTATAGACATGGGAGTTCAAGAAATATTGGTTTTGGGGGATTCAGATTTGTTGGTTCACCAGATTCAGGGAGAATGGGAGACTCGAGATTTGAAGCTCATACCGTATCGACAATGTCTTCATGATCTTTGTCAACGATTCAGGTCGGTAGAATTCAGGCATATTCCCAGGATTCATAATGAGATTGCCGATGCCTTGGCTACTCTGGCGTCAATGTTACACCATCCGGATAAGACTTATGTCGACCCTCTGCATATCCAAATCCGTGATCAGCATGCCTATTGTAATGTGGTTGAGGAGGAACCTGATGGTGAGCCTTGGTTCCATGATGTCAAGGAATATATCAAATCAGGGGTATATCCGGTACATGCCACAGGCGATCAAAAGAGAACCATTCGACGTCTGGCTAGTGGATTTTTCTTAAGTGGGGGAATATTGTACAAGAGAACTCCAGATCTAGGATTACTAAGGTGTATAGATGCTAAACAAGCCTCGACTATCATGGCCGAAGTGCATTCCGGGGTTTGCGGGCCACATATGAGTGGGTATGTCTTGGCGAAGAAGATTCTTCGAGCAGGTTATTATTGGCTCACCATGGAACGTGATTGCATCAGCTTTGTTCGCAAATGTCAATCAATGCCAGGTGCACAGTGATTTGATTCATTCCCCGCCATCTGAGTTGCACACAATGTCTGCACCTTGGCCCTTCATTGTTTGGGGCATGGATGTCATGGGACCAATTGAGCCGGCAGCGTCAAACGGGCATAGGTTTATTCTGGTGGCCATTGATTACTTTACCAAGTGGGTCGAAGTTGTAACTTTCAAGTCCGTGACCAAGAAGGCGGTGGTAGATTTTGTTCATTCAAACATCATTTGCCGGTTCGAAATTCCCAAGGTAATCATCACAGATAATGCTACTAACCTCAACAGTCATTTGATGAAAGAGGTATGCCAACAGTTCAAGATTATACATCGAAACTCCACTCCGTATCTTCCTAAGGCAAACGGAGCTGTTGAGGCTGCTAACAAGAATATAAAGAAGATACTTCGTAAGATGGTGCAAGGTTCCAGGCAATGGCATGAAAAGTTACCTTTTGCTTTACTGGGTTATCGCACTACTGTTCACCCTTCAATAGGTGCAACTCCCTATTTGCTGGTATATGGAACCGAGGTAGTTATACCTGCGGAAGTTGAGATTCCATCCCTGCGGATCGTTGCTGAAGCCGAAATTGATGATGATGAGTGGGTCAAGACCCGGCTAGAGCAATTGAGTTTGATTGATGAAAAATGATTGGCAGCAGTATGTCATGGTCAATTGTATCAGAAAAGAATGGCAAAAGCATACAACAAGAAGGTGCGTCCCCGAAAATTTGAGGTGGGCCAGCTGGTGTTGAAACGCATCCTTCCACATCAGGCCGAAGCTAAAGGCAAGTTCGCCCCAAACTGGCAGGGGCCGTTCATTGTGACAAATGTGTGGATATGGCTATTAATTCTGATGCAGTCAAGAGATATTATGTATGATTTCTTTGCTTATCTTCAATCGTATTTTGTACTAGGCATGTTCAAAGTTGGAATGACGAAGGCATTTTATTCTGCTATCCCCAAACACTTTTATCATTTGTTATCCCTTTTTTGAGCCTTATTTATTTTCTTTCATACCCCTCTTTTGGAATCAGAAGTAGAGTTAGAAATATAAAAGAAAAGAAAAGAAAAAAAGAAGAAGAAGAAGAAGAAGAAAAGGATTAAAAGCAAAAAAAAAAAGAGAAAAGAAAGGAGAAAAATAAAAATAAAAGCAAAAACAAAATAACTTTTACTAGTTGGAACTACGTTAGACTTGATTCCTTTTAAGGATACGTAGGCAGCCTTACGCTGAGGTTCAGTCCCATCAAATAAAAATTTCAAAATTTCCCAGATTCAAAAAAGAACTGGGGCAGAAGTTTTAGTTTTGAAAAAAAAAGATTTGATTCCAAAAGTTGTAATTTTGAACCCCTTCATCTTAAATTATTTTGAGCCTTCATGCCACCCTTTCTTTCTAACCCTGTCCAAAACCTATACTACAGTCCAAAGAAAGACCTTCTGAGCAACTTTGAGGATTCCAAGTCAAGTGAGATGGAGGTACGATTTATAGCACCTTTGTTCATGGGCACAAGGAAATGTGAATAAATGAGAGAGTCTTATTGGTGAAAACCCTCACGGGCACTATAAGATGATGGTGAGTCGAGAGAAAATTCAAATGAGAGAGTTTTATTGGTGAAAACCCTTATGGGAACTGTAAGGCGACAGTGAGTTGAGGAGGAGCAAATGAGAGAGACTTGCTGGTGAAAACCCCTCGGGACATTACAAGCCAAATGGGGTTCATGACTTTACAGAGAAATTGAATTATGGAAACCTCGGTTTTGAAGTATGAAGACATGGCATGAACTGAAGTGTGATTAGTTGGATGGATTAGGCTGATCAATCCGAAATACATGTCATGATCATTGGAGCCAGTTGTTTCATTCAGATAAGTCTCTTTTCCATTTTTCTTCAAATAGTAATCTCTATTTTTATTTTTTTTTATTCCTAATTCTCGAAGTCACTTCGCTTCGTTTCTTTTGGGTCTATTTTTCTAAGTCTCTGTCAAATTAGCCTTTTGTTAAGCAAGCAAGAAAGGATTTCAAAGCTCATTACCAGCTTTTTATTTGCACCAAGCGAAATTCGGCCAGGCACATCACAAGGGACATGATTTAGAATGAGCAATGCGGTGATAACTGAAGTTCAGGTGGTCAAGTGATTTATGAATTTGTAGGAAATGCAGGGTTCAACAGTTGTCAGAATGAAGGTGCCATACGACGAGTTGAGTGTAAGGGATTCAAGTCATTCAGAGGTTTTGTGATCGAGGTCCGATCAAAAGGTCAAACAATTCTTCGTAGCCCGAAAGAGCTAATCAAAATGAAGCGGGGTAGTGACAGAAGCAGACACTTTCAGCAAAGATGCCACAAACTAACCGCCACATTTTCAAACTGACAAAATTTTCTTTGTTTTAAGCAGGGGAAAGAAATTTTGTTTGCTTTGCCAGGAATCCACCATGAGAAGGCATGCTCCAGATAAGTTCAGTTTTAAGTTTTCAGGACCCTCATGGATAATGGGATTTAATTTCAAGTTTTCAGGACCCTCCTGGATAATGAGATTTAATTTCAAGTTTTCAGGACCCTCCTGGATAATGGAATCTAGTTTTAAGTTTTCAGGACCCTCCTGGATAATAGGATGCAACTAACAATCAATGAATGTTCCTGGTACAAACTGGGGCAAAAAATTTTCTCTGTTTTGTCTGTGTTGTTGTGATAGCAGGCGCCCACCTAGAGAACGAGGGAATTTATTTCAAGTCTTAAGTCATCAGGCGCCCACCTGGAGAACGAGGGAATTTATTTCAAATTTTAAGTCATCAGGCTCCCACCTGGAGAACGAGGGAATTTATTTTAAGTTTCAAAGTCATCAGGCGCCCACCTAGAGAACGAGGGAATTCTTTTCAAGTTAAAGTCAGTCGCAGGCGCCCACCTGGAGAATGAGGGAATTTATTTCAAGTTTCAAAGTCATCAGGCGCCTACCTGGAGAACGAGGGAATTAATTTCAATTTAAAGTCAGTCATCGGCGCCTACCTGGAGAACGAGGGAATTTATTTCAAATTTTAAGTCATCAGGCTCCCACCTCGAGAACGAGGGAATTTATTTTAAGTTTCAAGTCATCAGGCACCCACCTGGAAAATGAGGGAATTCACTTCAAGTTTTAAGTCATCAGGCACCCACCTGGAGAACGAGGGAATTTATTTCAAGTTTTAAGTCATCAGGCTCCCACCTGGAGAACGAGAGAATTTATTTTAAGTTTCAAGTCATCAGGCGCCCACCTGAAGAATGAGGGAATTCATCTTAAGTGTTAAGTCAACATCAAGTGCCCACTGGAGAACGAGGAAATGTATTTCACGTTTTAAGTCAATATCAGGCACCCACCTGGAGAATGAGGGAAGTTATGTCAAGTTCAAGTTAGAGGTGACAGAAGCTCGACTCAAGAATGTGAGTCGTTAGTTCGAGATGCACAACAGAACTATAGAAGATTCAAGATCAAGTTCCTAAAGATCTATAGATTGGAATCCTGTAACTCATAGCTGATAGACTTTCTTAGTTTCTTTTCATCTTGATTTTGGTGTAATAAGGAGTTCAGCAAGCAATAGCAGCAGCAACAACAGTGAAATTACCGTTTCTCGGTAGGCTCAGCTACCGAAACTTCCAGAACTATACTGACCTGATTCCTTTATAGCTGAGGATATGTAGGCAATCTCCGAAGCAAGGTTCGGTCAAACGTTTTTAAAATGCTTCCCATGGAGTATCCAAACGGTCAAAAATCGCTCGTATTTGCTCAATGTACCCTTGCCCGAAAACTCTTCGTGTTTCCAAGCAAATAGGGGCAGCTGTGAGCACGTAATTTTTGCCCGACTAAAATATTCCTACAAAAATTCACAAATAGAGTTTTTCTTAATTGTTTTAGTTTTTACAGAATTTATAGGAATTTTGGTTAATTGTTGCTCGCATTTAGTTGCATATTTAATAATTTAAAATCATGAAAAAAATACCAAAAAGTCTAAAGTATTTCATGCATAACATTTTAGGTCTTAATTGTATTTAGGATTTAATTACATAAGTTAATTGCATTATTAAACAAAAAATCACAAAAATATGAGTTATTTTTATATTTTAGCTTTTAATTGTAAATTAGTAATTTTTCTTCCATTAGTTTAAATTAATTAATTATTTAAATGGTAAAATAGCTAACTAAGTTTATTTCTACAAGTTATATTCATTTAGGACTTAATTTAGGTTTTTAATTAATTTTATTAAGATTTAAAATCAAGAAAAAAACAAAAAAAAAAGAAGAAAGTCAATGATTTTTATATCTATTAGGTTATTGCTATTAATCAGACTTGGAGGCCCATACCTAGTTTGGTTACTAAATGTAAAATACAAAAGTCTTGGAGGGTAGTTTAGGATAGGAGATTTAAGGAATTTGAGGAAGCTTCTAGAATAGGGACAACTGACCCAATTTTGTTAAGAAAACAAAAGATGCTGAAATAGATATAACCTGATAAGAGGAACAGCTGTAAAAAATTAGTTAGGAAAGATTCTTTTTCCCTTTAATTTTAGGGAGTGCATATGGGAGGGGGCTAAAATAAATTTTCCCCATAAAAGAGACATTCTCTCTTCATTTTTTTTTTTTGGGGGGGGGGGGGGGGCTAAAAAAGAGAACACCAGAGATGGACGACCTAGAGCTGGAAAGGAAACGACTTCTCATCTTCTTCTCCTCAAGAACCGATCCCCACCCTTGAAAAACAAAACCAAGCAGCTGCGTCTTCATTCTCTGAATTTACAAACAAAAACAACACGCACAAAAAATATGCTGCTTTTCAATTTTTGTTCAAGTTTAAAAAATATAGAAACAAAGATACCTTTGTTCTTCATTTGTCATCTTGATTTTATGAAAATCATGGATTGTGTTTAATCAAGTTGAGGCCCTTTCGAGTTGTTCATCGCTGCTATTGTTTGGCTAAGAGCTGAGCTCCAAATTGTAGTTACTGCTTCTCCTTCAGAGTCAGATACCCATTTTCTCTCATTTGTTTGTTGTGGCCAGTTCCCTTGGAAATTCATTTTTGTATTGAATCAAATATTGGAGAAGGCTTGTATTGAATCAAATATTGGAGAAGGCTTCATCTGAATTTCTTTTAAAGGTGCCATTTCTCACTTTGATTTCCTACTGTTTCGTTGGATTAGATAATTGATGAACTTTCCTATTCCTTATTATGATTACTGATTAGTTTCCCCTCTGTCCATACTTATATATATTGTTTTGCATGTATATGTGAGTGTCGCTTTATTTACCTATATTATGTTGTTGTTGGAAGATTTTTCTTGACTTTGAGCATTTGAATGGTATTAGTCAAATTTTGTTTGTTTACTGAAGTAAGGTTGAGTGATCAAATATATTTTGTTGCCTAATGTGAATATAATGGTTTGGACTGGTTCGAAATAAAATCCAACCAGCTTCGGTCAAGTTTGAGAGTCATCATGTATGAACGCCTAAAAACTTACTGGAAGTTATCATATTAAGTTGGTGTAGAAATTAAAGTTTGGGAGATTCTTTGTAATATGAATAGCATTGTGATAATCACCCAAATTGTTGCCACAATGACTTTATAAATAACTTGATTATTCATAGTTAGGTTTCATTCTTTGGAGTGTCTTATTTGTATTTTAAATTTGCAAACATGTTGCTGGACTGAAAGAGATTATGGTTCTGACATTGCTATGTTTTGAGTATGATGATTCCATTTGTTATTTCCAAAATGACGCCTCCTGCGCGAAATGAAAGTCCACGTCCTTTTGAGTATTCTGCAAAAATTGTCAACCATTTCAAATGGTAAAGCTAAGGAGTTAAATTTTTGGCTAATTTCCTTGCTTTCCTCTGTTCAAATTTATTACTTGATCCACATTAAATTCCATAATCTATGCCCTTTCACAACAACCTCAAATTTAGGGAATTCTTTTAAAGTTATTAACACTTGTAGTTTGTTGTAGGCGCAATTAATAAATCATTGTGGTCATGGGTACGGTTCACGTGGCATGGTCACAATACATAATTCCCAATTCGGGTGTGCATTTCATGTGACCCGACCATAACTTCGAATAATAATAAAAATAAGCATGTCGTCAATCGCGGGTGCATTTCATGTGGCGTGATTTGCGACGTGTGCCAAAACGACAAGTGTACGACATCGTGACTTGTTCCAGAAATAATTCCATAAATAATTAAAAGCGGTTTAGAAGATAAAAATGCACACTAGGTTTTAAAACATGTATTAAATCAGATAATTAGGCCAATTATTAATAGTTGAGCGACCGTGCTAAAACCACGGAACTCGGGAGTGCCTCACACCTTCTCCCGAGTTAACAGAATTCCTTACCCGGTCTTCTGTGTTCGCAGAACGTAAATAGAGTCAAATTTCCTCGATTTGGGATTTAAAATAAATCGGTTACTTGGGACACCATAACTTATTCCAAGTGGCGACTCTGATTTTAATAAATAATCCCATTTCGATTAATGTCACTTTAATTGGAAAAACTCCCTTATCCCATATTCCTCTTCGGGAAAAAAGAGGTGTAACAGCCTCAATCAGAGCTCTCAAAATCCTAAAATTGAAAATGGGATAAAAACTCTCGAAGCCCCTCTTTCTGCCCAGTGATTTCGCTTTTGCGAGGGGGCCACCGCATCTGCGGTCCCGCACCTGCGAAAAAACCTTGCCGCCACATCTGCGGAAAAGCCCACAGAGTCCGCTTCTGCGAGCCAAGGGCCGCACCTGCACGCCTGCGACAAAATAAATTTCCGCTTCTGTGATCCTCAAGCTCTCAGGCCTTCCGCTTCTGCGATCCATCTTCCGCAGAAGCGACTCTGCTTCTGCAGTCCTAATCTCGCACCTACGACCTTTGACCTTTTCCTTCCAGACTGCACCTGCGCCCCTTGGCTCGCTTATGTGGGCTCGCACCTGCGGTCAATCTTGCGCAGGTGTGATTACACCAGAACTGGTGCCTTCAGCCATTCCTTCAACTTCCAATTTGATTGTTAAGCACTCGAAACTCACCCGAGGCCCGAGGACCTCAACCAAACATACCAACCAGTCCTAAAACACTATACGAACTCAGTCGAGCCCTCAAAATCACATCAAACAATGCTAAAAACACGAACCACCCTCCAATTTAACTTAATGAACTTTGAAACTTCAAACTTCTACAACCGATGCCGAAACATACCAAACCACGTCTGATTGAACTCAAATTTTGCACACAAGTCATAATTGACATTACGGACATACTCCAACTTTCGGAATCGAAATCCGACCACGATATCAGAAAGTCCACTTCCGATCAAACTTTACAAAAATTAAACTTCCGCCATTTCAAGCCTAATTCAGCTACAGACCTCCAATTCACAATCCGGACATGCTTCTAAGTCCAAAATCACCCAACGGAGCTAACTGAACTGACGAAACTTTATTATGGAGCCGTCTTCACATAGTTCCAACTACTATCAAAATCCTAGGACTCAAACTCCCGTTTTAAGGACTAAGTGTCCCCAAATCAAATCACTCTGAAACCACAAGCAGAACCTCCCGACAAGTCACATAAGTAGAAAACAATACGGGGGAAGCAGTAAACAGGGGATCGAGGCTATTACTCTCAAAATGACCGACCAGATCGTTACACGCTCGGACAGATACATCCTTCATTTTGGAGGATCACTATTCTGCTTCGATTCTTCGTGAGCAAGGTCGAGGGATGTCCATTCACCACCGACTATCTCATGCGCCCGTATAGCCCTCGACTTTACCGAGGAGGGTTAATTAAGCTTGCATGTCGAGCCACCAAGACCCTCTTTTAGAGTATCGACAAGGATCGAGACCGGAGCTATTTTGTAGATTTGTTCGAGTGAGGACCTCAGACTTAATCCCGGCTGCGGACATGCATTCCCTGAGAAACGGGACACGAAATGTAAGTTTTAGCTTTGCCTTCGGTATTCTTTTTATTGTTTTTCATTCCGTTTGGTTTCTCATTGATGTTATATGATGCAGCTGTTGAGGGCATTGCGACACAAAGACCTTAATCCGAGTGCTTATGGCATGAGCTCTCGAAGGGTCGATGGGAGGCCCGTAATCATGGTAAGGGTTTTTCCTTAACAATATGTCTGATCTCATTTTTCATCATCAACCTTTGATCCGCTATACTATCATTTTGCAGGTTTAGGAAAGGATGTCGAGATGAGGCCTCCATCAGATGATGATGATATATACGCTGATCCCCTTGCCTCGAAACAAGCCAAAGAAAAGAATAAAAGGAAAGTCCCTAGTCCCTCGGACCCAGAAAAGAAAAAATCGAGGAAGCGACTGGTGCACAAAATCAAATATGCTAGTGCCCGTGAGCTCTCATCGGAATCACTCCTCCTGTTGATGAATGAGTTCGAAGAAGAAAACGATTCCACTCTGGTGGCCTGTGTGGGAAATGATTCTTATATGCCTCAAGCCATGGAGGTCGTAGAAGAAGTAGCGGCTGAAGCCTCCGAACCAGGGGGTCGAGACCGTTTCGCCCCGAGCTAGGGAAGTTGATAAAGGAAATTTGGTTGGTACTTCCTGGTCAGAAGCTAATATGCCTAAGGAGGCGCTTGGGGTGATCGACCTTTCTAGGTTGCCTTCGTTTACTGATTCAATGATAAACGAGGCCCAGACACTGAAAGGTAATCTCGGCGAAGGGGGCCAAAGAGCAGTAACTTCTCTTTATCATTTCTTCGATGGCTTGGATTCTACCACCTTGGAGGATATTATCGGGTTAGGCGACTTAATGGTAGCAAAAAAGACACCGTCCCTGGAAGTCGGCGGGCCTTCTTCGAGCCCACTATTAGTTAATCAGTTCCCAGCTCCGAGTGTTGATCCTACTCGGAGGCGGGCAATTTATATGTCCATCTCGGAGGACGCTCAGGTTCTTTTTGCCCCGATAGAGATTTCCAGTTACCTTCGGTGCTTGGTGACCGAAGAGGATCAAACAAAATTGAACGAGGTAGAGGCTCTCTGCCTATTCAACGAAGCTCAATAGGTGCTGAATCGGGTAATTTTGAATGTCCCTTTATTATGTACTTAGCTTTAATCATGAATAATCATAACATTTTTCCTTTGTGTTTGTAGGCCTAGGTGCTTCATCACGAGGCTTTTCTTCGATACCGGGAGGAGTCAAAACGTTTCGAGGCCGAGGCTGAGGCCTGAGAGCTTGCTGAAAAGAGGGATGCTTACAAGTTCCTTAGTGAAAAATCCCAAGCTGAGCTGGAAGAAAATCATAGGGAACATTCTGACCTGAACGAGCAGGTAAGAAGAGTTTTTGAAGTTAGTGATGATGATTTGGACTTAGTGGCTAATGGTCTGCACCCGCAGGTTCAGTAAAAACTTAACATGATCGAGCAACTCTGAGGGGAGGTGGATGCGGTCAAAGCTGAGACCAAAGAGTGGAAGAAAAATATGGATCGCTTAGCCTCGGAGAAAGAGACTGCCCGAACATAGTTGGCTTCTGCTGAGGTTCAGCTTCGTGCTGCAAAGGATAAAATCTTGGTGCAGGCCAAAATGATCGAGGGACTCCAATCTCAGCTGAGCTCGACTGTCTCCGTTCAAGAGAATCTGGCCAAGGAGCTCGAGGCTGCCAGGTCAGAAGTTATTGTGGCCTGGAATAAAGCTGATAAAGGGATGGCCCAACTCAATGTTGATGCCGAGGCTATCCAGGAGCAAGCAAAAAATATGGTGAAGCATACATGGTGGGAATCGCGAAGGAAGACCCTTGAGGGAGTCCATGTATAGAAATTTGATTATTGAACAATATTAAGAATGCCAAGACATGCGAGGCCAATACTCGAAGGCTATCTTTTCCCGAGGAGGATTCTGATGCGTTTGATGAATCGGGCGAGTCCGGTGGCGAAGAAGACTCCAAAGGTGATGACGCAGCTCCCGGTGAAGATTAAGCCGTTTAAAAAAAACATTTGTACTGTCTCTTTTATTGCGGCAATCTGTCCTGTGTATATAACATGTAATGGGGCTATTCAGCCCTTGTAATTTTTTGATATATATAAGGCTTTTTCCTTTCATAGCTTTCAAATTTTTTCTTTTGCTTTATTTGTTTTTGAAAATGTCGAGATGTCATAGCATGAAACAATAAAGTTGTGTTTGAAGGTTCGAGAAAACCTTACCTTTAATACCTTTCTTGTTTAAGGCATTGTAGTTCGGTGTTACCAAAAATTTCCCCCGAAATATCTTAGGGTTTTGCCTTACCGAGGGCAGATTTTAGAACCGGTTATAAGAGGCCTTGTGTTTGTTATGAGCCTCGGACGTCTCCGAGTTGTGTTAATATGGCGGTAGCCTTTTCGGTTCGGGCATTGCCTAATAGGTCTTTTGCCCTTGTAATCTGATAGTTTGGAACGTCTGAGATTATTTTTGGATTGGCAATCTCCGAGTGAATATTCGAACCAGGATTTAAGAATCCTTTTAGGCTCGATGCCTAGTCCCCGAACGAATGTTTGAACTCGGATTAAGATTTCCCTTAGGCCCGAAATCGATCGACAGTCCCCGAGTGAATGTTCAAACTCGGATTAAGATTGCCCTTAGGCCCGAAATCGGTCGGCAGTCCCCGAGTGAATGTTTGAACTCGAATTAAGATTACTTTTAGTCTAGATACCTATTCCCCGAGCGAATGTTCGAACTCGAAATAAGATTGCCCTTAGGCTTGACATTTTTAAGTGTCGGGAATTTCTTTGAGAAATGCAAAAACGTTATGTTTATATGCAAGGAAGGCTCTTTCATTCTTGCGCATAATAGTCGCGCATGTATACATGTTTAGTGTCAGGGCTCGATTGACTTGAGCGGGCATGGTTCATTTGACCGTTTGGCCCTTACAGTAAATCCTATTAACCGAGGCCCCTTAATCATAAAGTCGAAATGCCTTGCTAAATTCTATATTCGGGGATCTTGCCCCCCGACGTTTGAGGTTGACCGAAGAAAGGCCTCGAATGTTGTTGTGATTATTGCAACCGGTTTTTTCCGGCCTTCGATTCTAAGTTAGCATGATTTATTTGTTGTCTCATTAAAAACCTTGCCAGAAAAACCCATTTGGGAAAAAACTGGTCCAAGGGAAAAAGAGTGCAACACATGCTTTCAGACCTAGGATCTCCTATCATCCTTTGTAAGTTGCCTGCAAGTGTCAGTTTAAAACGTAAATAAAAGAAAGAAATAGGGTCGTACCTTAGCAATAATATCGCTTTAAATGAGTTATACTCCAGTTGTTTGGTTATTGGTTGTCGTTCATTGTTCCGAGCTTTTATGATCCCTTTCCGATGATCTTGGTAATTTGGTATGGTCCTTCCCAGTTCGAGTCCAACTTCCCTTCATTTGGGTTTCGAGTACTCAGTGTGACCTTTCTTAGTACCAAGTCCCCAAAGTTGAAATATTGAAGGTTGGCCCTTCGATTGTAATACCTCTCGATCCGTTACTTCTGGACAGCCAATCGAACAAGGGCGGCTTTGCGTCTTTCATCCAATAGCTCCAAGCTCGTATTCATGGCCTCGTCATTTGATTCCTTTGTTGCATATCAAAATCTGATACTTTGTTCCCCGACTTCGACCGGTATTAGGGCTTCAGCGCCATAAACCAATGAGAATGGAGTAGCCCCAGTACTGGACTTCGCAGTCGTGCGGTATGCCCAAAGGACTTCAGACAGGATCTCCTTCCATCTCCCTTTGGCTTCAGTTAACCTTTTCTTTAGGTTTTGGATTATGGTTTTGTTGGTCGATTCGGCTTGACCGTTCCCACTAGGGTGATAAGGTGTCGATAAGATCCTTTTGATCTTATGATCTTGGAGAAACTTGGTCACTTTGTTGCCGATAAACTGTTTCCCGTTGTCACACACAATTTAGGATGGCATCTCGAACCTACATATGATGTGGTCCCAAATAAAGTCGATGACCTCCTTTTCCCTATCCTTTTTGTATGCCTGTGCTTCAACCCATTTAGAAAAATAGTCACGCATTAATAAAATAAATTGAGCCTTACCCGGTGCCCGTGAAAGAGAGCTGACGATGTCCATTCCCCACTTCATGAATGGCCATGGAGATAAAGCTGAATGCAGTAGCTCCCCCGATTGATGAATCATCAGAGCGTATCTTTGACACCCATAACATTTTTGGACGAATTCCTTTGCATCTTTTTTAGTATTGATCCAGTAGTATCTAGCCCTGATTATTTTGTGAACTAATAATTCGGCGCCCGAATGATTTCCACATGTACCATCATGGATTTCCCTCAAAATGTACTCGGTATCCCCCGACCCTAGACATATTGCAAGTGGGTCATCAAATGATTTCTTGAACAGGGTTCTGTCTTTGGATAGACTAAATCGGGATGCTTTTGTACGTAGGGCCCTTGATTCTTTAGGGTCCGAGGGCAGCTTTCCGGCCCTGATATATTCCACGTACTTGTTCCTCCAGTCCCAAGTTAGGCTCGTCGAGTTGATTCCGGCGTGTCCTTCTTTCTCCACTGATCTCATAAGTTGTACGACCTCTCCTGATTTAAACTCGTCGTCTTCGACCGACAATCCCAAGTTAGCGAGGGCATCGCCTTCGCTATTTTGATCCTAAGGTATATGTCGTAAAGTCCATTCTTTAAACCGATGTAATGTCACATGTAACTTGTCTAAGTATCTCTACATTCGTTCTTCCCTGATCTTGAATGTTCCATTAGATTGGTTTACCATAAGGAGGGAGGCACACTTGGATTCGATCATCTCTGCCCCCAAACTTCTGGCTAATTCAAGGCCTGTAATCATGGCCTCATATTCGGCCTCGTTGTTAGTCAATTTCACATTCTTAGTAGATTGTCTAACAGTATTACCCATTGGTGGCTTCAATACGATACTGAGTCTGGACTCTTTCGCGTTCGAGGCCTCATCTGTAAAGAGGGCCCAGATTCCCGAAGAAGTTCCTGAGCTAACCAACAATTATTTTTCGACCTCGGGTATCAGGGTCGGCATGATGTCGGCCACAAAGTCTGCCAAAATTTGGGACTTAACGGCGGTCTGAGGTCGGTACTAAATATCGTACCCACTCACTTCTACTGCCCACTTGGCTAATCGGCCTGAAGGTTTGGGCTTATGCATAATATTCCTTAACGGATAAGTAGTTACGACATATATGGGGTGACATTGAAAATATGATTTTAGCTTCCTAGAGGCATTTAACAAGTCGTGCGCCAATTTCTCTAGGTGAGGGTACCTAGTTTCGGCCTCACCTAAAGTTCTTCTAACATAATAAATTGGAAATTGTGTACCTTGCTCTTCTCGAACCAATACTCCACTTACCGCTACTTCCGAGACCGCTAGGTACAAGTACAGTTGTTCGTCTGTTCTTGGTGTGTGAAGTAGTGATGGGCTCGATAAGTATCTTTTGAGCTCCTCTAAAGCTCGTTGGCATTCTGGAGTCCATGAGAAGTTATTCTTATTTTTTAACAGTGTGAATAATTAGTGGTTCTTGTCGGACGAACTCGAAATAAATCGACCCAGGGCGGCTATGCGCCCTATTAGCCATTGCACGGCCTTTACGTTGTCCACAACTGTGATGTCTTCAATGGCTTTTATCTTGTTGGGGTTGATCTCGATCCCTTGGTTGGATACCATGAACCCGAGGAATTTACCCGATCCAATTTCGAACGCATATTTTTCCGGGTTCAGCTTCATATTGTACTTTTTCAATACGCTGAAGGTTTCCTGCAAATGTTTTAAATGGTCCTCTGCTCGCATGGACTTAACTAACATGTCATCAATGTAAACTCCCATCGTTTTCCTAATTTATTTTTTGAACATCCGATTTACTAGGCGTTGGTATGTGGGGCCGAAATTTTTTATCCAAATGGCATTACAATTATAACAATATGTACCATTTTTAGTGATGAAGGCTATTTGTTTCCTGATTACCCGGGTCCATCCGTATTTGGTTGTACCCGGAATAGGCATCGAGAAAACTGACGGTCTCGTGGCCGACCGTGGCATCAATCATTCGGTCGATGTTAAGCAAGGGAAAAGAGTCTTGGGGCATGCTTTATTCAAAGCTTTATAATCTACAGACATTCTTAGTTTATTCCCTTTTTTAAGGACTACCACTATGTTTGCTAACCAATCTGGGTATTTAACTTCTCGAATGGATCCTATTTTAAGAAGTTTAGATACCTCATCTTTGATGAAAGTATGTTTGACATTAGACTGGGGCCTCCTCTTCTGCTTGACCGGATTAATCTTTGGGTCCATGCTTAACTTGTGAGTGGTTATTTCTGGGGGGATCCTTGTCATATCAAGATGGGACCAAGCAAAGCAATCTATGTTAACTATAAAAAATTGAATAAATTTTTTCCTGATCTCGGGAGTTAGTCCCGTGCCCACGTATACCTTTCGATCGGGAAAATGCTCGATCAATATAACCTATTCTAGTTCTTCGACCATCGATTTTCTTGCTTCGGAGTCATCAGGGATTATAAAAGATTGGGGAACCCCGTAATCATCGTCTTCATAAGTCTTTGGCTTAGCTGACTGAATCGCGACCGGTATCGGTGATTGCTATTTGGTCTCTGGGTTGGCGCACGAATTTGGTTCCTTCGATATTGCGAGACTCGATATCGGAACCACTTCTTCGATGGCAAATATTTCTTTTGCGACTGGTTATTCCCCATAGATTATCTTGATTCCTCCTGGGACCGGGAATTTTAGCACTTGGTGAAGAGTTAAGGGTACCTCCCTCATGTGGTGGATCCATGGCCTTCCGAGAAGGGCGTTGTATCTCATGTCTCCTTCGATTACATAGAACTTGGCCTCTCATACGATCCCGACGGTATTAACCGGTAACGTTATTTCTCCTTTGGTGGTTTCACATGCCATGTTGAACCCGTTTAGGACTCGGACTGCTGGCATACTTCTGTCTTGTAGACCGAGCTGTTCTACGACTTTCGACCAAATAATATTGGTCGGGCTACCTGGATCAATTAATACACGTTTAATTCTAGTTTTATTTACGAGTATAGATATTACCAGTGCATCATTATAAGGTTGTATGATCCCTTTTGCATCCTCGTTGCTGAAGGATAAGACTTCTTCCGGTATGTAGTCTCGAATTCGTTTTTCCCTGGCGACGGAGATTCTGGTTCGTTTCAACATTGGATCTTGTGGGATATCGACCCCACCGATGATCATATTAATGATGTGTTGAGCTTCGATATCTTCTTGTTCCGTGTGTCTGTTAGAATCCCCATTCCTAAAATGATTCTTGGCCCGGTCGCTTAAGAATTCTTGAAGGTACCCGTTGTTAAATAGTCGGGCTACTTCTTCCCTCAGTTGCCGACAGTCTTCCATTCTATGACCATGTGTTCCATGATATTTGCATTTCTGGTTGGGATCTCTTTGAGTTGGGTCAGATTGTAGAGTTCGGGGCCATTTGGTATCCTTGATTCTCCCGATGGCTGATACGGTGGCGGCCACATCGATATTGAAGTTGTACTCCGATAGTCTCGGCGCTTCTTTAGGCCCGGTGGACTTGTCGAAGCTAGTTTTGGTCATGAGTCCCCGATTGCTTCGACTTTGTTCATTTCTCCTTTCACTTCTTGTGGGGTTTCGCCCGGATCCACTACTCATCCGATCTCCATTATATGGACTGTACCGGTCCCTGTTTGATTGTTGTTCACGATCACGTCTCTCTTGACTCTGTCGAGGGTCCTGGCGGGGTAAATATGCTCCGAAGGGCTGCCGAGTTGATCATCTTCGACCCTAATTTTTGATTAATACCGATTGTGTACAGCGGCCCAGGTAATGGCAGGGTACTCGATCAGATTCTACTCCAGCTGCTGCGAAGCCACCGATCTTCGGATATTAAGTCCCTGAGTGAAAGCTTGTACGGACCAATCATCAGCGACCGGTGGCAGATCCATTTGTTTCATTTCAAAATGAGACACAAATTCCTGGAGCATCTCGTTATCTTTTTGTTTGACCTTGAAAAGGTCTGATTTCCTGGTTTCGACCTTGATGGCACCAGCATGTGATTTTACAAAAGAATATGCAAGCATAGCAAATGAGTCAATAGAATTAGAAGAGAGGTTGTGATACCATATCATGGCTCCCTTCGACAGGGTCTCCCTAAATATTTTTAACAAAACAGACTCAATTTTGTTGTCTTCCAAGTCGTTTCCTTTGATAGAACATGTATAAGAGGTTATATGCTCATTTGGATTGGTCGTTCTATTGTACTTAGGTATTTCGGGCATACAAAATTTCTTACGGATCGGTTTTGGGGCCGCGTTTGGAGGAAAAGGTTTTTGCACGAACTTCTTGGAATTCAATCCCTTCAGTATCAGGGGTGCTCCTGGGATTTGTTCTACCCCGGAATTATAGGTTTCGACCCTTTTATCGTTTGCTTTTTATCTTCTTTTCCCCGACTCTATCCGTTTTGTCAGTTCCTCGAGCATTTTTATAATTTCGGGGTTAGTCCCCGATTCTTGTTCATTTGACCTTATCACGGCTGGCCCCGTTCTGTGGGTGACTTCTTGGGGTGGATCGGGTTCTGCTCAGTACCTGGGTTTGGCTCTACAACTGTCACGACCCAAATTTTCCCTCTGTATAATGTCGTGACAGCACCTAGTCTCTGTGACTAGGTAAGCCTAACATTTGCGGAATAATGAAATAAAAACATAATTTTAACACTTAACCATTCAAAAATACACAGCAAATCCCAAAAACCCGAAACATCGTGAATCACAAACTACATAAGGAAAAATCTAGTGTCTCTATACATCAAAGTCTAATAAGGAATATTGGTCGACCGAGCTGTTCAACGACTTTCGACCAAATAATATTGGTCGGGCTACCTGGATCAATTAATACACGTTTAATTCTAGTTTTATTTACGAGTATAGATATTACTAGTGCATCATTATAAGGTTGTATGATCCCTTTTGCATCCTCGTTGCTGAAGGATAAGACTTCTTCCGGTATGTAGTCTCGAATTCGTTTTTCCCTGGCGACGGAGATTCTGGTTCGTTTCAACATTGGATCTTGTGGGATATCGACCCCACCGATGATCATATTAATGATGTGTTGAGGTTCGATATCTTCTTGTTCCGTGTGTCTGTTAGAATCCCCATTCCTAAAATGATTCTTGGCCCGGTCGCTTAAGAATTCTTGAAGGTACCCGTTGTTAAATAGTCGGGCTACTTCTTCCCTCAGTTGCCGACAGTCTTCCATTCTATGACCATGTGTTCCATGATATTTGCATTTCTGGTTGGGATCTCTTTGAGTTGGGTCAGATTGTAGAGTTCGGGGCCATTTGGTATCCTTGATTCTCCCGATGGCTGATACGGTGGCGGCCACATCGATATTGAAGTTGTACTCCGATAGTCTCGGCGCTTCTTTAGGCCCAGTGGACTTGTCGAAGCTAGTTTTGGTCATGAGTCCCCGATTGCTTCGACTTTGTTCATTTCTCCTTTCACTTCTTGTGGGGTTTCGCTCGGATCCACTACTCATCCGATCTCCATTATATGGACTGTACCGGTCCCTGTTTGATTGTTGTTCAGGATCACGTCTCTCTTGACTCTGTCGAGGGTCCTGGCGGGGTAAATATGCTCCGAAGGGCCGCCGAGTTGATCATCTTCGACCATGATTTTTGATTAATACCGATTGTGTACAGCGGCCCAGATAATGGCAGGGTACTCAATCAGATTCTACTCCAGCTGCTGCGAAGCCACCGATCTTCGGATATTAAGTCCCTGAGTGAAAGCTTGTACGGACCAATCATCAGCGACCGGTGGCAGATCCATTTGTTTCATTTCAAAATGAGACACAAATTCCTGGAGCATCTCGTTATCTTTTTGTTTGACCTTGAAAAGGTCTGATTTCCTGGTTTCGACCTTGATGGCACCAACATGTGATTTTACAAAAGAATATGCAAGCATAGCAAATGAGTCAATAGAATTAGGAGGGATGTTGTGATACCATATCATGGCTCCCTTCGACAGGGTCTCCCTAAATATTTTTAGCAAAACAGACTCAATTTTGTTGTCTTCCAAGTCGTTTCCTTTGATAGAACATGTATAAGAGGTTATATGCTCGTTTGGATTGGTCGTTCTATTGTACTTAGGTATTTCGGGCATACAAAATTTCTTACGGATCGGTTTTGGGGCCGCGTTTGGAGGAAAAGGTTTTTGCACGAACTTCTTGGAATTCAATCCCTTCAGTATCAGGGGTGCTCCTGGGATTTGTTCTACCC
Source organism: Nicotiana tabacum (assembly GCF_000715075.1). NCBI lineage: Eukaryota > Viridiplantae > Streptophyta > Magnoliopsida > Solanales > Solanaceae > Nicotiana > Nicotiana tabacum. The sequence goes on along the minus strand of NC_134102.1, from coordinate 127,051,555 downwards.
CGGAATTATAGGTTTCGACCCTTTTATCGTTTGCTTTTTATCTTCTTTTCCCCTGACTCTATCCGTTTTGTCAGTTCCTCGAGCATTTTTATAATTTCGGGGTTAGTCCCCGATTCTTGTTCATTTGACCTTATCACGGCTGGCCCCGTTCTGTGGGTGACTTCTTGGGGTGGATCGGGTTCTGCTCAGTACCTGGGTTTGGCTCTACAACTGTCACGACCCAAATTTTCCCTCTGTATAATGTCGTGACGGCACCTAGTCTCTGTGACTAGGTAAGCCTAACATTTGCGGAATAATGAAATGAAAACATAATTTTAATACTTAACCATTCAAAAATACACAGCAAATCCCAAAAACCCGGAACATCGTGAATCACAAACTACATAAGGAAAAATCTAGTGTCTCTATACATCAAAGTCTAACAAGGAAAAATACAGAAGATAATGGACATAAGAAAGAGTAGAAGGGGACTCTGAGGTCTGCGGACGCGGCAGATATACCTTGAGGTCTCCAAAGCTGTCCCGGCTCACTGATAGTGCGGCTAATAAGGTGCACCTGGATCTGCACACGAAAAACATGTGCAGAGAGTAGCATGAGTACACCATAATCGGTACCCAGTAAGTGCCAAGCCTAACCTCAGTCGAGTAGTGACGAGATCAGGTCAGGGCTCTACTGGTAATTATATAAATAAACAATATAGAGTGTAATACCGCAATAAAATAAAGGCTGAAATTTAACAACAATGAAATCATAGAACGTAACAGCTCAGTACACAGAAACACAACAGAGGATCTCCTGAGATACCGTCTCGTAGTCCCAAACGTAAATGAGCAGGGGGATCTCCCGGAATACCGTTCCGTAGTCCCAAAATAAATGTATAAGGGGGGGGATCTCCGGGAATATCATTCCGTAGTCCCAAAATAAATATGTAGGGGGATCTCCCGGAATACCGTTCCGTAGTCCCAAAGTAAATATGCAAGACAGAGGGATCTCCTATAATACCGTTCCGTAGTCCCAAAGTAAATATGCAGTGCGAATAATAGAAATACAACTACATCACGAAATTCTCACAATTTAGACTAAGTACCAGTCAGGGAAGAAGCAGGAAGTTCATTAAGCATGCTGCACATAATTCACATAAACAATTACGATACGTAGACATGTTGTATTAGACTAAACATGATAGCTACACATATTGGAATAACTCAATTAAGAATGAAAATAGATTAGTATTCATTAAAATGGTATAACTCAAAATAACAGGAAAACATATTTCTGCTCGGCAAGAAAATCGAGTTTTTCCACAACTGGCCTGTGTACGTACACGGCGCTCACATAGCATAATAGTTCCAAATCTTAAGGGGATTTTTCCCACGCAAAGTTAGGCAAGCCACTTACCTCGAACCAAGCTCAATCAATCGGTCACAATGCCTTTCCTACGAATATCTAGCTCTGAATGGCCCAAATCTAGCCAAAAGCAATTACATATCATAAATACAACAATAATAGACTCGTCTAATTAACGAAATCAACATTTTAACAAAAATTCCAAAATTATCTCAAAATTGCCCGTGGGCCCCACGTCTCGGAACCCGACAAAAGTTACAGAATATGAATGCCCATCTTACTACGAGTCCAACCATACAAATTTCACCAAATTCCGACATCAACTCGAGCCTCAAATCTTCAATTAAAGTATATGAAGATTTCTACCATTTTCAACCTAATCTTTACCCATTTGAACCTAACAATCTTTCCATAACCTTATTGGTATGTATACATAATACTCTTACACCCAAGAATTATATTATAAATCACCCTTCTTTACTCCAAACCCGAAAGTGAAGAATTGAGGAAAGAAATTCTTACCTCTTTGAAGCCCTAGCAAGATCCTTGTGAAATCTTCAAACCTTGAACAAGAAATTGATGGATAAATGACTATCTTCACTTTCTCTATCTAAAATGCTCTCACCTCTCTCTAAAATATCAGATGTAACCCTTCAAAATGACCCTCAATAGTGTTTTATAAGAATAGGGTCGGGTTTATAAAATCAGAAAAATAAAGCTCCGGAACAGGTTCTGCTGTCACATATGCGGACCGCATATCGGTCGCATAATCGGTGTCCAAAAGTGGAAGACATCTATCTGTGTATGCGGTCACTATGCGGCCCGCATACCTGTTCTGCGATCGCATAGTGACTGCATAACAGTTATGCGGTCGCATAGTCGACCTCAGATTTCATCCAAACTGGCCTTCTTCTGCCTCACTTCTGCGGTCATTATGCAGCCCGCAGAGTGATTATGCGATCGTATAATGGACCGCAGAAAGGTATTTTTATGCCAAAAATTTTTCTTTACTTCCTTGTGCATTGTTCAACACAAAAGGTCCTTGCGGCGAGCTTGAAATTTTTACAACCTTTGTACTATTTGATCTACCTCGATGCCACAAAAAAACTTAATTTCCTTAGCAAAACTTTTCGGGTCACTATACATATGTCAACATCTGGTCAACCTTTTCAACTGAATTTCGAAACCTTGGAACTTGGTGTTCCAAATCATTCAAAAGTCTCACCGGACCCAAACCAATTACCCCCGGCAAGTCACATAACAAATGTAAATCATAAATTATGCAGTAAATGGGAAAACAAGGTTATAATACTCAAAACGACGGGTCAGATCGTTACAACAACTGAGCTATCACCACCTGTTGAGCTTGCAATATTTCGAAGGTCATGCATAGGCTGATCCCATATTCTTCGATATTTTGGGTGTTTTAAGCTACAGATCGGGTTTTACCATGGACGCTGTTTTCGGGACCAGTATGTTGGTTCGCGTTGATGGCCACATATGAATTAACGTCAATCAGATCTACAACCCGAGTCCCAACGGGGTCAGCGGGTGGCCTTACATCACCGGGCGCCACATTATTATTCTCACTTGATGACCAGATCCGTTATCGATATGCAGGGGCAGTAATTAAGAGTTTTTCATCCTTAGCTTGAAATCAAAGACACTTCAAAGATCAAGTGTAAAGTATTGCGTGTTATAGAGATTTGTATCAAATAACCACTATTATCCGTATCCCCATAGTGGGCGCTAAACTGTTTACCCCTAAAATCGGATAACAATTGAATTTGTATGCGGTTTTAAGGATATGTGATCTAATTTGATACAAAGCAAAAAATCAGATTTAATATGCGAAATGGGACCAGAATATTATTGAAGCCAAAACAATATGAACAAGGCTGAAAAAAATAGTATGATGACCTTCTAAGTATATTACATTGTGTCCCTTTATATATTGAGGGAGATGAAGCTTTTAAGATATTATTTTATAAGAAACTATGTAGACCGTTGGCTCATTTTTTGACTTAATTCCGTAATTTTTACCATAATGATTGATTAATGGCGAGAATCACGGATCCTTGTCGGATGAGTTGGCGAAACGTTTCTTCGAGGTCGTTAGAAGCATGATCGGCCAAACCCTCGGTAAACTCGAGGGCAAGTCTAATGGTCTTGTCGAACTTCGAACCTCGATATCGAGCTCGGTTTCATTTGTAACTTCGATCTATTGCAGATGTGTCGAACCTGATCTATTGTTCCACATACTCGACCAAGCATCGAGCTCAGTTTTACCCGTATACAATATTAGTGTTCACTCGCCTTTTAATTTACTTCATATTCTTCCATGGATGAAATGTTTTATCCTTAGTGGCTCGCCCCAGAAATGCCTTTTAAAACACTAATCGTTACCGACAAATAAAGATAGTTCACAATAAAATAAAATAAAAAGTTATCATGAACAGGAAGTTCCAACTTGATGGATGGATTCTTACATTTTCTCTAGTAGATCATTTGTCAAATAGGTTTAACCAAAGAAAGTAAAGAGAATAGTAAGTGAAATGTCATTAAAAAGAGAACTCTAAAAGAATATACAAATGAATATTAATACACCAACTAAATAAGCAATTGCAGAGGAAGATGAAAAGTATGAAACAATAGAAGAGCATATAAATGATCGTTAAAATATATAACAAATAAACAATTATAGAGAAGGAGAAAAGTTGAATAATTGTAGACTTTACACTTCTAAAAATTAGATAAATGGGAAAATGAAAGGAAAAAAGGCAAAAAAGAAAATAAGGTGTCATGTCAAGCTGACACACACTATGTTGTTTTTGTTTAATGGTATCAAGAAAGTTAGTAATATACATTTAAAGAAAAATAAATTCATTGAGCAGCCACCCTCTTGCTATTCCCCTGTTTTCCCTTCGCAATGTATGTCACCTTGTCCTTGAAAAGAAATATCACATTTTTTTGTAAGCATTCTACATTCACATCCAGTCTAAAAGAACAATCACCTAAACATGAATTTTACTCCTCGTTTTTATACTTCCATTTACATAGAGCAATATATTTTATAACTAAAATTGGACTCACACATACTGCATAAAAGGAAGGCAAGTATGGAAAGTAGAATTGCAACAAGCTTCATGGGTGATAAGGAAGCTTTTGAAGACAAAAATGTTGCTGGAAAAGGCTGGCATAGGGAGAACAGACCTGATGAATATGCCCTCTTTTTCCATACAAAAATGTATGTGCGACTGCGAGAAAATTATCAAAAGGTACCCTGGAGAAAGCTAATTTGTACCAATGATGGGGCTCCAAGATGGATCTTTATATTGCAATTAACAATCCATGAAAGACTTAGCACTAGGAACAGACTATTCAAATGGGGAGTGACTACTGACATACTCTGCCCTTTGTGTAAGGTGAAAAATGAGAGTACTGACCACCTCTTTTTTAGTTGTGCTTATTCTAACAACGTCTTGTTATTCCCGTCAATATTCCTGTATTTGTAAATATTAATTCTGCAAAATATAAGTTAACGTAATGAAACAATAATAATAAATTCGAGCCCACTGAATTCACAGTGTTTCCTTAAGGAATTTAATCCCCTCCTAGTACCCAAGGTAATGGATTATTTCCTCCCAGGATAGAACGAATAACACACTGGTGTAGCGGTACTTCAAACCCCAGTGTTTCGGCGAACACAAAGTTCGGTAGCAAATCACACTTACAGTTGCTTTGTTTGAAGTTAAAAAATAATGCAGAACGAAGGAGTATATACTCAGAAAAACGTATGGAAGTTCTGAGAGGAAGGAGTGCAATGTATAGCCAATTTGTTGAGCGAATTATGTGTTGTGTGTTGAGTTTTTGGTGTCTTTCTTCAACATTTGCTGCTCATATATATAGCAGCCAAGAAGGAGTGCAAGACCAAACGTCCACCCTTCATGGTGGAGCAAGCATTACATGTTTGTGGAGCAAGCACTTCATGGTGTGTGGAGCAAGCACTTCATGGTGGGAAGACCATTATCCGGCTGCCAAATTATCAATACACGGATTGAAAAATATCCGTTTACAAATACGGATAATCTTACGTTAATATTTACTATTAACAAATAAATTTGGTCCAAAAAATTAATCAATCAATCGATCATTTGACCAAATCCGAATCCGAATCCGAATCCGAATCCGAATCCGAAGCCGAAGCCGTAGCCGTAGCCGTAGCCGAAGCCGAGCCGAGCGAGCGACGACGACGACGGCGCGAGGCTTGCTTTCTTCTTAACTCTTTAAGAGCTACAAGAAGAGCAATTATATATATACCCACCAAAAATGTCTTCCACTTCCAATATGGGACAATGTCTCATTGTTAAGAGGGGGAAACTTAAAATTTTACTCAAAATTTCATTTTCCCTCCATTTCCCATTCACCCTCATTTTAAGAATATTACATCTTAAAAAATAAAACCTCAACAATCCCCCACATGAATGGGGAATGGCTATATCACGGAAGTATGCATGAAAAAACTGTGTGATTTACAAGCAAGGATTAATTGCATCTGGATAAGTAGGTTTCCCTTTGAACTTTCCGTAGTAAACTTATGTCGGATATACTCGGTCAATCGGTAGATTTGATATCTTTGAACCGTCGATCTTTGGTGTATACCTAGACAACCATAAGTCACACAATCAACCCTTAACCGTCTTTGGTTCTCATTGTTGTGTTCGTTTCAGCCATGAACACCGCCTGGTTTCATAAGTGCGTAGAGAACTGGCCTTACAAAGTTCTCCTTGAAGCGGCTCACACTTCACACTTAAATAGGTGATTCCTAAACGTGTCATCCTGTAGATACACTATTTGATATACCCCGTATCAAATTTAGAAATCATTAAAAAGCCTTAATGCTTTATCCTTGGTACTGAACATTGTCTCATCACGAGAATGGACTAAAATTTTATTTGACAATGTTGAACCGTCATTAATGACTTTGTTTGATCTCTTTGAACCTAGATCTTGGGATCTCCAGTCTTCTAGGTAGAGTTACCGCCACAATGACTTGTTCTCGGCCATAGCCCCATTCCCCTTGATGATTTCTCAACTACCTCTCTAGTTAGGCCTTTTGTAAGTGGATCCGACACATTATCACTTGACTTTACATAGTCAATTGTGATAATTCCTCTAGAGAGTAATTGCCTAACGGTTTTATGTCTTCGTCGTATATGACGAGATTTACCGTTATACATGACGCTCCCAGCCCTTCCAATTGCCGCTTGACTATCACAATGTATGCATATTGGTGCCAACGGTTTGGGCCAAAATGGAATGTCTTCCAAGAAATTCCGGAGCCATTCAGCTTCTTCACCGGCTTTATCTAAGGCTATGAATTCAACCTCCATTGTAGAGCGGGCAATACATGTTTGTTTGGACGACTTCCAAGATACCGCTCCTCCACCAATAGTGAATACATATCCACTCGTGGACTTAGAATCAGTTGAACCGGTGATCCAATTTGCATCACAGTATCCCTCAATCACCGCAGGGAAATTACTGTAGTGCAATTCAAAGTTCTGGGTATGTTCTAAATATCCCAAAACTCGTTTCATTGCCATCCAATGAGATTGGCCTGGATTGCTCGTATATCGACTCAGTTTACTTATAGCACAAGCTATGTCTGGTCGTGTACAATTCATGATATACATTAAGCATCCCAATACACGAGCATAATCCAATTGTGATATGCTTTGGCCTTTGTTCTTTGCTAATGCAAGATTCACGTCAATTGGAGTCTTTGCAACTTTAAAGCCCAAGTGCTTGAATTTTTCAAGTACTGTCTTAATATAATGAGATTGTGACAATGCCAGACCTTGAGGAGTCTTATTGATCTTAATTCCCAGAATTAAATCAGCAACTCCCAAGTCTTTCATATCAAACTTGCTATTGAGCATACGCTTAGTAGCATTTATGTTGGCAATGTCATTACTCATTATCAACATATCATCCACATATAGGCAAACAATGACTATGTGATTTGGAACATTTTTAATGTACACGCATTTATCACATTCATTTATCTTAAAACCATTTGACAACATTGTTTGGTCAAATTTCGCATGCCATTGTTTGGGTGCTTGTTTTAGTCCGTAAAGAGACTTAACAAGTCTACATACCTTCTTTTCTTTACCTGGAACCACAAACCCTTCAGGTTGTTCCATGTAAATTTTTTCCTCCAACTCTCCATTTAAGAAGGCCGTCTTAACATCCATTTGATGAATTTCAAGACCATACACTGCAGCTAATGCTACTAACATCCGTATGGACGTAATTCTTGTAACTGGAGAGTATGTATCAAAGTAGTCTAGACCTTCTCGTTGTCTATACCCTTTGACTACGAGCCTTGCCTTGAATTTATCAATAGTGCCATCATCTTTGATTTTTCTCTTAAAAATCCATTTAGAACCCAAAGGTTTATTTCCAGGAGGAAGATCAACCAATTCCCATGTATGGTTGTTCAATATGGATTCTATTTCACTATTGACTGCCTCTTTCCAAAACAATGATTCCGAAGAAGTCATAGCTTCTTTAAATGTTTGAGGCTCATTCTCCAATAAGAAAGTCACAAAATCTGGTCCAAATGAAGTAGACGTTCTTTGACGTTTACTACGTCTTGGATTCTCCTGATTATATGTACTTTCTTTTGTTTCTTCCCGAGGTCGTTTAGATCCTTCACCAAACGACTCACATTCCTTTTTATACGGATATATATTTTCAAAAAACTCAGCATTATCTGATTCTATAACCGTATTATTATGAATGTCGGGATTTTCTGATTTATGAACCAGAAATCGATATGCTTTACTATTTGTCGCATATCCTATGAAAACATAATCAACGGTTTTCGGTCCTATCTTTACCCTTTTGGGTTTAGGAACTTGCACTTTTGCCAAACACCCCCACACTTTAAAATAATTCAAGTTGGGCTTCCTTCCTTTCCATTGTTCATAAGGAATGGATTGTGTTTTGCTATGGGGCACTCGATTTAATATTCGATTAGCCGTAAGAATGGCTTCCCCCCACAAGTTCTGTGGCAAACCAAAACTTATCAACAACGCATTCATCATCTCCTTTAATGTGCGATTCTTTCTTTCCGCAATCCCATTAGATTGGGGCGTGTAAGGGGCTGTTGTTTGATGAATAATTCCATATTCTAAACATATTTCTTCAAAAGGAGATTCATATTCACCACCCCTATCACTTCTTATCATTTTTACTTTCTTGTTAAGTTGCGTTTCAACTTCATTTTTGTATTGCCTGAATGCGTCTATTGCTTCATCTTTACTATTCAGTAAGTAAACATAGCAATATCGAGTACCATCGTCAATAAAAGTTATGAAATACTTCTTTCCACCGCGAGATGGTATTGACTTCATGTCACAAATATCTGTGTGAATTAAGTCTAAAGGATTTGAATTCCTTTCAACTGACTTATAAGGATGTTTAACATACTTAGATTCCACACATATTTGACATTTTAATTTTTCGCATTCAAACTTGGGCAGTACTTCCAAGTTAATCATTTTCCGCAAGGTTTTATAATTGACATGACCCAAACGTACATGCCATAAATCATTTGACTCAAGTAAGTAAGAAGAAGCTGAAATATTATTATTATTTTCAACAACCATTACATTTAGATTGAAAAGGCCCTCGGTGAGGTAACCTTTTCCCATAAATATTCCATTCTTACTAATTACAACCTTGTTGGATACAAAAACGCACTTAAAACCGTGCTTAACAAGAAGTCCAGTAGAGACTAAATTTTTTCTCATTTCGGGAACATGAAGGACATTGTTCAAAGTCATGACCTTGCCAGAAGTCATTTTTAGAAATACCTTCCCATGTCCTTCAACTTTTGCTGTTGAAGCATTTCCCATATAAACTGTCTCTCCGGGTTCAGCAAGAGCATAGGTAGCAAAAGCCTCTCTAACTGCACAAACATGGCGAGTGGCTCCTGAATCAAACCACCACAGTTTAGGATTTCCCACCAAGTTACATTCAGAGAGCATGGCACACAAGTTATCAACATCATCATGGTTTACTACCATGTTTGCTTGACCCCTTTTCTTGTCTTTCTTCGGAGCACGACACTCCGTAGATTTGTGTCCGGTTTTTCCACAGTTGTAGCAGTTTCCACTGAACCGCTTCTTGCTTGGGTTGTATTTCGGACCAGAAGCCTTCTTCCTCTTTTTGTTAGCTTCAACAATATTTGCTCCCATTATTGTTGAATTTCCACGGCCTCTCCTTTCAGCAGTTTTATTGTCCTCTTCGATTCTCAACCGAACAATGAGATCTTCAAGGGACATTTCCTTTCGTTTGTGTTTCAAATAATTTTTGAAGTCCTTCCACAACGGAGGCAACTTCTCAATCATTGCTGCTACTTGGAATGCTTCGTTGATTACAAGACCTTCAGCAAGTAGATCATGAATAATCACTTGCAATTCCTGGACTTGAGTAATAACAGACTTGCTATCTATCATTTTGTAGTCCAGAAATTTTGCGGCAACGAATTTCTTTATCCCGGCATCTTCAGTCTTATATTTCTTTTCAAGCGCATTCCACAATTCTTTGGATGTCTCCATGCTACTGTATACATTATACATATTATCATCCAGTCCGCTAAGAATATAATTATTGCATAAAAAATCAGAATGCTTCCACGCTTCAATCACGAGAAAGCGTTCATTATCTGGAGTTTTATCCGGCAGATCAGGAACATCTTCCTTGATGAACTTCTGTAGACATAACGTAGTTAAGTAGAAGAACATCTTCTGCTGCCAGCGTTTGAAATCAATCCCGGAAAATTTTCCGGGTTTTTCTGCCGGTGCCAACGCCGGTGTTCGGCTTGTCGTTGCGTTGGCAGTCGCCATCGGAACAGCTTGGTTTTCGTTTTCAGTCATCATCTTTTAGAAAAGAATGACACAAACAAACGTTTAATACACGTTTTCAAACTGGAGTAAAAATCACGTAGATTTTAATATCCAACAAAACGCCACGAAGGCTTAACTCTCCAAAACGGGAGTACAAAAACCACAAAGATTTTAGTTTGCAGAATAATAAGAATAACACAAGTACAGAAATAAATATTAAATTCCTTAAGATTGTTATTCCCGTCAATATTCCTGTATTTGTAAATATTAATTCTGCAAAATATAAGTTAACGTAATGAAACAATAATAATAAATTCGAGCCCACTGAATTCACAGTGTTTCCTTAAGGAATTTAATCCCCTCCTAGTACCCAAGGTAATGGATTATTTCCTCCTAGGATAGAACGAATAACACACTGGTGTAGCGGTACTTCAAACCCCAGTGTTTCGGCGAACACAAAGTTCGGTAGCAAATCACACTTACAGTTGCTTTGTTTGAAGTTAAAAAACAATGCAGAACGAAGGAGTATATACTCAGAAAAACGTATGGAAGTTCTGAGAGGAAGGAGTGCAATGTATAGCCAATTTGTTGAGCGAATTATGTGTTGTGTGTTGAGTTTTTGGTGTCTTTCTTCAACATTTGCTGCTCATATATATAGCAGCCAAGAAGGAGTGCAAGACCAAACGTCCACCCTTCATGGTGGAGCAAGCATTACATGTTTGTGGAGCAAGCACTTCATGGTGTGTGGAGCAAGCACTTCATGGTGGGAAGACTATTATCCGGCTGCCAAATTATCAATACACGGATTGGAAAATATCCGTTTACAAATACGGATAATCTTACGTTAATATTTACTATTAACAAATAAATTTGGTCCAAAAAATTAATCAATCAATCATTTGACCAAATCCGAATCCGAAGCCGAAGCCGAAGCCGAAGCCGAAGCCGAAGCCGAAGCCGAAGCCGAAGCCGAAGCCGAGCCGAGCGAGCGACGACGACGACGGCGCGAGGCTTGCTTTCTTCTTAACTCTTTAAGAGCTACAAGAAGAGCAATTATATATATACCCACCAAAAATGTCTTTCACTTCCAATATGGGACAATGTCTCATTGTTAAGAGGGGGAAACTTAAAATTTTACTCAAAATTTTATTTTTCCTCCATTTCTCATTCACCCTCATTTTAAGAATATTACATCTTAAAAAATAAAACCTCAACAATCCCCCACATGAATGGGGAATGGCTATATCACGGAAGAAAGATATATTGGATAGAAAGATAAGAGGAAAAAAGGCAAAAAATTCAGATAAAAGATAAATATGAATGTTGGGCAATGAGATATGCCACATCACTCTTCTTTTGCCTAGCTTTATATAGATGTATAGATTAGTGCATTTTGATTCGTCCAAGTTCACCTCTAGAGGTTAGGTTGATTGGAGCTAAATATATAGTCAAAATTGATATATGTAGTGTATTAGAAATTAAAATGCATTGCATAATTTTTAACAAAATTAGTTATTTACAAAATTGCCCTTATTCTTTAGCTCTAAGAGACTTTAATAATAATTTTATCATTAGACATGTTAGTGCATGCATTAATAACCTTGGTATTGCTAATACCATGGTTTGCTATGTATTAGTTATACATAGGATAATACCAAATAAGTTGTATAACTAATACTTACATTAGTAATACATAGGTTGAAAAAGTGTACCAAACAAGGGATTAGTAATAACAGAAGGTAATGCATGCATTATTTTTTCTAATACATCCTACCAAACGACCCCTTAGGGTATGTTTCACACAAATTAATTTTTACTGGCCATGTTATTTTTAAAATTATCTCATGCCAGTTATCATATAAAATTAAAATAAACATAATAAGTACTAGAAAAAAAGATAGGGTGTGTCTCCTATTGTCACTTGTATTGTATACACACTTGAGGGACAATGGTGAATGGAATTCAAATGTTTGAATCCTCCAAATACCATGTTGTGGTTTCATAATTTAGGCTTCTTAAACGTGTTCATATTTTCCATATTTTTATTGCATAAATTCTGATTCAACATTTATTACTCAAGGAAGGGTAGAAGAAGAAGGAAAGTGACTAAAGTTTAAATACATTATATATTGTATTTATGTTTTAAATAAAACCATTAAAAGTTACTTTCTCCCCATTTATAAACCTTAATAAAAGCACTTTTGTAAAAGGGGTAACTGCCTAGCAACCAAGAGCGCAAAATTTATTGTAGCTTCTGACACAAATAGTGGAGGGAATATCTCTTGAGTACGCAGGAAAGTCTTTTTGTCATTTGGTGGAGGGATAAAAAGTGGAACAATTTGTTACTATTCTATATTATTATGTGACGCATTTGGCTTGACACAAGATTTAAAAAAAATGAAAATATTTAAAATTTGATATGATGAATAAGAAAAAAAAAAATTAAAATAAAAATTTAGTATCGTCTTATCTCTTATTTAGTTATTAATCATAGGATAAATTATCTTAGGATTAAAAATAGTACCGAAATAACTTATACATACCAAATGGTGGAATAGTAATCACAAAAACCAGGATATATCTGTGAGGTAGGAAATAATTTTTTATCCCTATGCTAGTGTTCTTTTTTCTTTCTTTTTACGCTGGTAAAGATAAGTTGATCAATTAGAAGTTATATGAGAATAACCTAGTAAATATTTTTATTTGTCCCGTTTTTTCATCCCGATCTCTACACTCCACATAGTTTCATTTAGAAATTCATAGTTGTTAAAATACACTACTTTAAACCCATCTAACCCCGTCATCATCCACGTCAGATTGTTTTTTCACTTTAATTACAAAAATTCGAATGTTCTTTTTTCTTTTTCACTTCACACTCCCCCACCCTTGACCACTTTTTTCACAGCACAAATATCACCGCAACTTTCTGCCTTTACAAGCGAGACTATCGCTATTGGACAACTAAAAACCACTATTCTCTAATTTTTCATCGTCTACATCTCCCTTTTAGAGATTTTTGTTTTGTGCCGCCACTTACTATCTCAATCTACCATGTAAACCACCTTGAACTTTTTTCATCTATTGATGCTAATGCTGTTATACCCCATATTTTCGTACGTAAAAGTACGCTATAAGTAAATTGATAAAAGCTCGAAAAAGATATGTTATATCCCGCATTTTTGTACGTTAAAGTTTCGTCTTCAGTTAATCGACATAGATTCGGGGATGAGATTATCTTGAGGTTAGCATATTTATGCTATTTATAACAAGCGATAAGTAAGTGCCATGAAGGATAAAAGGGTACACGAATTAAAGAAAATGAATTTCGTTGAAGTTTGATAATTTGGGGATAAAATACGATCCAAGTTATAATACCCCGTATTTATGGACTAGTGCCATACAAGGTACCACATGACCGTGATAGTATGATGTATAAAGTATATTAAAAATGAGTAGTATTTTAAGTAATTTGAGATAATTCTTAATTATGCGGATAATTGGTTAATTATCGAATAATGGGACACTACCTAATTAATTAATAAACTATGAGATAAGACCAATCCCCCCACCCCCCAAAAATGTGGCAGCTAGCCACATTCTAAAGAAATGACTCTTAGTCATTTCTTATTAGGTGGCATAATGTGTTAGTTACACATTCACTCCATTCTAATATTTTCCATACTAAAGACTATACAATCAGAATGTTAGTCATTCTTACAATTAGAATGTTAGTCATTCTTACCATCAGAATGTTAATCATTCTTACAACCAGAACGTTAGCCATTTTTACAAGCTTTCAACAAAATGTCTTTCAACCAAAATCCAACGAGAATTATTAGAAGCTTAACAACGTAAAAATTTTGCGGTTCTAAAGGAGTACGGTCCAACCTTTTCCAAGAATATCATATGGATTTTTTCCTACTCCAGGTATGTTAAAGTTATCCCTTCTTTCTTTTTGGCATGATCCAAATTATACAGAAGAAAAGAGCAAACACACAGTTTTCATAAACGACTCTATTCATAGAAATACTAGAGGTCTATGTGTCCTTGATTCCCTATGTGACATATTATTATATCTCATGTTCATGGGTCTCAGAATAATACGCAGTTGATAAAGTTTAGCCGAAAGGTATATTGATTTTTATGGCATTCCGAAAAAATCTTATTAACGTATTTCTTATGCATTTCATGCATTTATACATGTACATTGACCCATAACCAGATGGCGTTATATATATATATATATATATATATATATATATATATATATATATATATATATATATATATATATATATATATATATATATATATATACATACATACATACATACATGGAAAAAGGTTGCAGCGTTATATACGCACAACCACCTGATCAGCTGGTATACGTTGATAATTTGCCCACAGTGGTCGAAATGATATGATGGGATGCCCTCAGAGGCTTGATGATGTTATGAACACATATACCAATGCATGGTATGATATTTATACGCATATGCGTGACATTATAAAAATGAAATGATTCACATAGCTATGCAGACGTACATGTCGAGTCTTTTATTCCATGTTTCTCTCATGTCTATTATTTACTGATTTTTATTCCTTACATACTCGGTACATTATCTGTACTGACGTCCCTTTTTCCTGGGGACACTGTGTTTCATGCCCGCAGGTCTCGATAGACAGATCGAGAGTCCTCCAAGTAAGCGATCAGCTCAGCGGAAGATGTTTGTGCACTCCATATGTTTCGGAGTTGCTTATGTGGTCAGTATGATTAGGACATGTACTGATTAGTATGGTGGGGTCCTCTCCCGACCTTTATGATATTTATGTACTCTTAGAGACTTGTAGACATATGTCGTGTACGTGAAAGATTGTACGGCCTTGTCGGCCTATGTTTTGAGTTTATAAATAATGATGTTGGCCTATTAGGCCCGTATGTCACGTGTATATGATGATGTAATAAGAAAGATATGTTACGTCGGTACTTGGTCGAGTAAGGTGCCGGGTGCCCGTCGTGGCCCATCATCTTGGGTCGTGACAAAAGTAGTATCATAGCAATTCTGTCCTAGGGAGTCTACAAGCCGTGTCTAGTAGAGTCTTGTTTATGAGTGTGTTGTGGACCACACTTATAAGCAGGAGGCTACAGGCATTTAGGACTGTCACTCTTTCTTCTTACTCTTAGATCGTGTGATAGAGCTTAGTTGTAAGAACTCAATTTCCTAAACTCTATCTTATGCATAATACGACGATGCCTACATCCAGAAGGATGGTTGATAAGAGATATAGTTGTGGAAGAGTTGAGTCAGAGGAACTCGATTTTGCATGATTCTTATGATGAGTAAATGTGAGGTCTTCAGCAGATCATATGTGTACTAAAATATGTAAGGTTCTTGATAAGGAGCTTTAAGGCAAGAATATTTATCCACTCTTACGGTAAAAAGGTATAAGAGAATCGGAAGGTAGATACAAGTTTCAGCAAGTAAAAGAAGTAAGATGAAAAAGGGTATGAGCTACCCAGCTAATGAAGATTATTGTAGAGGAATATAAGCCTTTTGAGTTACCTTCAACAATAACAGAGGTATCTACAATTGGCTATACCCATCTCATTTATGCCCTACGGGGGCTAACAGAAGTAGTATAAGAGAAGGAATGATATCAGGATCTAACTGGGGTTAGGGTAACCCAAAATGGTAAATGGATTTTAGCCTTAGCTGACAATCCAAAGAATATTGCAAATGTGCTAATAGATCTCCTTGTAAGACACCCAGAGGATGCACTCTAAAATAGTACAGCTAGATATGAGTACCACAAAGATAAGCACGGAAAGTCTGGAAGGGATAAATATTACCTTAATGTGGCTCGCGTCCCTAGTAGAGCGAGAACATTAAGCAACCTGAAGAGCCACTGGATGGAGCAAAGGGGAGCTAAAAGCAAAAGAATGTCTTGTTCGAGTTTTCAGAATAAAATGATGGACATAAATGTTAGCGGGAAATAAGAAAAGAGTTAATGAAGCATTATGAGTAAGATATGATACATGAATGACAACGGTAGATCAAAAGATGACAGTATTACAGAGTCTATAGTCAAGTGAAGAAAATACGAGAGGTGACAGGCCTTGAGGCAACAAAAGAGTATAGGCCATAAAGTCATATCCTTAGTTCGAGAAATAAGGTCATGACTCCAACGCGACTACCGGAAGAAAAAGTTAGACCCCAGAACAATAGAAATCAATATGGGTCGGTGAACAAGATAAACTAAACATGAATTATGGACTGAGTGATTGGATAATAGTCAGCATTATGAGAATTTCAGATTTCGTTCCGATGATAATAGAGTGGACAACAAAAGAAGATTCATGAGAAATTCAGAGAATGGTCATTCAGGAAGACGCTTCCTTCCCTAAAGCAAGCAATGTGAGCAAAGTTAAGCTTAAGGGACTGTATGTGCCAGTTATACTAAGTGTCACCCTCGCGAATAAGGAATTTTATTATCCTTAATATAGAAGGATTACCGCAAGGAGAGTAAGGGTCATCGATGATTTGAAAAGACGCCAAAGATGAAGAGGTAAAATATCTATAGGTAGATCCTCGTGGTTCCAACTCTTAGTACTCCCCTAAAGTGGGAAATATGGAGTGATGTGGCATTAAGTCAGAATTAAGTGGTTCTAGTAACTATGGATTAATAAAAGAAGAATGTGATAAGAATGAGAAAGGGATAAGATTGCACTTATTCAAATCCTACTTATATGCTACGATTCCAGAATATTATGCAAATATGACGTAAAGGAGAGGAAGTAAGGGTTCCTGCCCGAGATGTTATTGATAGATAAGGAACCAGTGCGAGACGTAAGTTAAGACAAAGGAAATAACCCAAGAAAGATTACGCGGAATATTGATATGAGGATGGGCCAACGAGTAATTAGTAGTTGATCCAGGAAGAGCCTAGTTATGGCTAAACAAGAGGACACAGATAAATCAACATATTGTGCAAGATGAACATAGTGAACCCCAACATGGGGAATTCAGTCTCACAGATACGACATCGTGATCCTTGAGAAATATTCAAATAGGAGTTGGGGTAGATAAAGGTACCGTATGAGTGTTACAGAGATAAAAGAGAGTGCTACTGGGAAGACAATCAAAATATCAGCTCAGAACCAACCCTACAAGTACTAGGGCGTGGAGCTTTACAGGAGTCAGAGGGTCCTCCCTAAATACTACAACGAAAGACTAGCTGATGAAGTAAGGAAGAAGGCTTCAACCTAAGCTCAGTAACCTAAGGAGGAAATGGTCTTGTAACAACAGTCTCACAACAACATTGTATGCTCTCCATAAGGAAGTTGTACCTACCATGTCTAAGGAACGGGAAGAAAAATCAAAAGTAATATTCAAGATCATATGATTTGCACGAAAATTTCGGCATGCGTGAGAACTAAGATAAGCCAAGTATACATGCAATAAGTGGCAAAACTACCAGGAAAAGTAATTGCTTACATTTAAAGAAAGTGGAGATGGAACGAAAGGAATTATTCGATCAGTGATCCAGAGTGAGTTATGTTATGAATGCACATAAGATTTTGGAGTATTATCCATGCAGCATATATGTGACAACCATACAGCCGTAGAAGACTCCGGTATAAGTAAAATAAAGAATTGAGCCCAGGGCATAGATAAAGGATTGAATTGTTAGAAGATTGTGTCATGGATAGTTCATAGCGCCCATGAAAGGCTAAAGTAATAACTAATCCCAGGAGCCGCATATCGGAAGATAGTTTAAGCCTACATGAAGGTTGATCAGAAGGAAGAGGAAACTAAAGAGTTACATCAACTCAGTAAATCAGGAGTCTGATTATTGAACCAAGAAAATTTTAGACCTCGTGATTGAGAACATTGCAAGATCACTCTTAAATACAAGAGAGATAATACAATAGCCATATTCTATAATGGCTCTACGATAAAGCTAATTAGAAGAAGTACCATCCTCATAAGAAGTATGAAGCTCCCACTGGATTATGTATGCACCAGAGGTGCAAGTATTATAATAGAGTTTCAAGCTGCGAGATTATACCTATGTAGAAGGGAGGTCATGAAAAGAGATAGAAAATGTGATGCGAGATTTTAAGGTAAGTAAGGTAAAGGTAAACAACGTACGAGATACTCAAATGTAGAAGGTTGTGGATAGTCCATACGTTGGATAGAAGGCTAAAAGCGCTGGGATTCAGTATCCAGGAATGATAGCGGCATTGCCAGTGGCATTGCCAGCGGCATGTCTTCCAGCCTATGGTTTCTAGGTACCGAGAGATCTAGTTAAGAGAGTAAATAAGAGTTAGAGATGATGTGATGTCTCGCTTGATGTTCTAAAATAACACAAGGAAATCTATGGTGCAAGCAAGTAGAAGGAAGATTGCGAGTAATATAAATAGATATGTGTAGGTCGCAAGCTAAAGTATGGTAAAGAGGCAAGGTTTTAAGAAGACAAGAGTAGGGAAAAGAAAAGGGCGAGTGAGAAAGTGACGAGAATGGATAAGTCCTCAGAATTAAGCCCATGAAAATAAGAGAGCTGATGGTTTCTCTAAATTATAGAAAGCTCAGTATAATCTGAATGAACTCAAAAGAGTCTAAGACTAGTAGCATTTAGAAGAGATGGAATGCTGCCCTGGTAGTACAATAAGGGTGTAATTGTGATAGATAAAGGATGTTTGGGCATTTGATTGAGTAATGATTTGAAGAGGATTTAATGAATTGTACGAGATTAAAATACCCACGTAAGTGAATCACATTGGGATGCTATAAACTACGGTTATTGAAGTACAGTATCGCCACTAAGTGGATCAGGAAAATCACCTCAAATGTTCCACGATGCAACGTGAGCCCTAGTGATTACGTAAGAAGTTTCAAGTTATCAGTAGTATATTGTAGATCAATATTGATGTGAATCAACAATGGATGGACACAAGTCACAAAGTATGAGGTGAGATTAGGCCGTCATTCTTAAGATGAACAAGTAATGAGGAAGAATTAAAGGACTTAGATTTATACATATGGGATAAGTAACGAAAGTAACCTGGAGTTCGGTAGATGTCCTCAGTAACGATAAATCAAAGTAAGAGTCATGGTATAGTATGACCCACCTAGATGCAGTAAAGTCATACAGATGGATAAACGGATCTATGAAATAAGGTATAGTAATATTCGTAAGTTCAACAGAGTACCGAGCAAAGAACTTCAGTATACCTATAGATGCCCAGAGAGACATTTTATCAAGCTCTGTATGTGTTTACAAAGTGAGGCCTAGAGATTGGCTAAAAGCTGGAGTAAAAAGGAGAGAGGTGTCGCATAGGCGCACTTACAAGGTGAGTATCAGGCTGTATGATAAAAGGTAGCAACAGTAACAAGTTTGGAAAGATTTCGACCATAAGTCGTGGTGTGGGAAAGAGGCCTAAAGAGGGGAATGCCCTGGCCATTGGAGTTATTCGCCGAACAGTTGCCTAGATGACAAGGAGAGTACTAAAGTGTTCATAAGAGCTATAGGTTATGAAAATGATAAGGGCATCAGTCAACATTCGAGGATGAATGTTCCAAAGGGGGGAATGATATTATACCCCATATTTTCGTACGTGAAAGTACGCTATAAGTAAATTGATAAAAGCTCGGGAATGAGATGTTATATCCCGTATTTTTGTACGTTAAAGTTTCATCTTCAGTTAATCGACGTAGATTCGGGAATGAGATTATCTTGAGGTTAACGTATTTATGCTATTTATAACAAGCGATAAGTAAGTGTCATGAAGGATAAAGGGTACACGAATTAAAGAAAATGAGTTTCGTCGAAGTTTGGCAATTTGGAAAAAAAATACGATCCAAGTTATAATACCCCGTATTTATGGACTAGTGCCATACAAGGTACCACATGACCGTGATAGTATGATGTATAAAGTATATTAAAAATGAGTAGTATTTTAAGTAATTTGAAATAATTTTTAATTATGCGGATAATTGATTAATTATCGAATAATGGGACACTACCTAATTAATTAATAAACTATGAGATAAGACCAATCCCCCCACCCCCCAAAAATGTGGCAGCTAGCCACATTCTAAAGAAATGACTCTTAGTCATTTCTTATTAGGTGGCATAATGTATTAGTTACACATTCACTCCATTCTAATATTTTTCATACTAAAGACTATACAATCAGAATGTTAGTCATTCTTACAATTAGAATGTTAGTCATTCTTACAACCAGAATGTTAGCCATTTTTACAAGCTTTCAACAAAACGTCTTTCAACCAAAATCCAACCAGAATTATTAGAAGCTTAACAACGTAAAGGTTTTGCGGTTCTAAAAGAGTACGGTGCAACTTTTTTCAAGAATATCATACGGATTTTTCCCTACACAAGGTATGTTAAGGCTATCCCTTCTTTCTTTTTGGCATGATCCAAATTATACAGAAGAAACGAGCAAACACACAGTTTTCATAAATGACTCTATTCATAGAAATACTAGGGGTCTCTATGTCCTTGATTCCCCATGTGACATATTATTTTATCTTCTGTTCATGGGTCTCAGAATAATATGCAGTTGATAAAGTTTAGCCGAAAGGTATATTGATTTTTATGGCATTCTGAGAAAATCGTATTAACGTATTTCTTATGCATTTCATGCATTTATACATGTACATTGACCAATGACCAGATGGCGTTATATACGCGTATATTATATGTATATATATAAATATATGTATAAGGGATATGGAAAAAGGTTACGGCGTTATATACGCACCACCATCTGATCAGCTGGTACACATTGATGATTTGCCCACAGTGACCGAAATAATATGATGGGATGCCCTCAGAGGCTTGATAATGTTATGAACGCATATACCAATGCATGGTATGATATTTATACGCATATGCATGACATTAGAAAAATGAAATGATTCACAGAGCTATGCAGACGTGCATGTCGAGTCTTTTACTCCATGTTTCTCTCATCTCTATTATTTACTGATTTTTATTCCTTACATACTCGGTACATTATCTGTACTGACGTCCCTTTTGCCCGGGGATACTGCGTTTCATGCCCGCAGGTCTCGATAGACAGATCGAGAGTCCTCCAAGTAGGCGATCAGCTCAGCGGAAGATATTGGTGCACTCCATTTGTTCCGGAATTGCTTATGTGGTCAGTATGATTAGGACATGTACTGATTAGTATGGCGGAGCCCTGTCCCGACCTTTATGACATTTATGTACTCTTAAAGGCTTGTAGACATATGTCGTGTACGTGAAAGATTGTACGGCCTTGTCGGCCTATGTTTTGAGTTTATAAATGATGATGTTGGCCTATTAGGCCCATATGTCATGTGTATATGATGATGTAATAAGAAAGATACGTTACGTCGGTACTCGGTTTAGTAAGGTACCGGGTGCCCGTCGCGGCCCATCGGCTTGGGTCGTGACAAATGCACCACCACTGAAATTCATCAATATCCTCATATGTCCATACGATTTTACACTGTACAATCATTTAATTTCACAAAGACCTGTTAGGACCAAAAAAATCAGGTGTCATGCGGAAGCTAGTAAAGCAAACCTTGATCGACGATAAATCAGACAACAAAAGATAAATATACCAAAAGAGACACAAACATTTAACGTGGTTCGGTCAATTGACCTACGTCCACGGCGGAGATGAGCAATCCACTATATTAAAGAGTGTACAAAATATCGAGAGAACAACCTCACGAAGAGGCAAACACAAGTGACACACTAACACTTGTCCCGTAAAGTTCTCCTCCTAAACACGACTCTCAAATCCCATATGGATACATTATGGATGCTAATGAATGAGAAGGAAGGATCCTCAATTTATAAAAGTCCAAACCTTTTCCTACAAGAAAAAGGATTAGCCAAACATAAAAAAAAAAAATTATAATTTCCTTCTACAAAAAGAAAAACTCAATTATGGTAAATATATTGCCCGTTCCTTCAAGAAATAGGAAAATCAAATATGGTAAGAAAATCACGACAAGCCCTAACAATTCTCCTCCTTGGTCTGAATTTTCTGACAAAATAAATCTGATCCACCTTCTTCACATAGCCTTCAACAGGCTGCTTCTCCAAATCTCCACCACAAAGTTGTCTCAACGTGAGTAGTACTCCGGTTAAAATTCTCAGACAAAATTATGTTTACCGTCAAATAAGTTACGGCTAGAACTAAACCCGTCAAGATGAACATGTCTTGAACCTTGCTCTGATACCACTTGTTAGGACCGAAAAAATCAGGTGTCAAGCGGAAGCTAGTAAAGCAAACCTTGATCGACGATAAATCAAACAACAAAAGAAAAATATACCAAAAGAGACACAAACATTTAACGTGATTCGGTTAATTGACAACATCCACAGCGGAGATGAGCAATCTACTATATTAAAGAGAGTACAAAATATTGAGAGAACAACCTCACGAAGAGGCAAACACAAGTGACACACTAACACTTATCCCATAAAGTTTTCCCCCTAAACACGACTCTCAAACCCCATATGGATACATTGTGGATGCTAATGAATGAGAAGGAAGAACCCTCAATTTATAAAAGTCCAAACATTTTCCTACAAGAAAAAGGACTAACCAAACATAAAGAGGAATTATAATTTCCTTCTACAAAAAGGAAACTCAATTATGGTAAATATATTGTCCTTTCCTTCAAGAAATCGGAAAATCAAATATGGTAAGAAAATCATGACAACCCCTAATAAGACTGTCATCACCCACTCTTCACCCTCCAAAACCACCTTATCTCTAGCACCTTACCGTAAACTGCCAAAAATATCAAATAAATTCACCATTAAATAGAGACTCCACCACCTGAAAATACGTTAGCCTCAAACGATCCTTACCCAAAACAGATTCAACTCTACAATGGCCATAAATCTAATTCATCTAAAAAATACTAATGGTAATTTACTCTTCAAAAAAGGATTCTTGATATTTTTTCTTAAATATTGATTCTAAGATTTGTGAAAATAGCAAGGAGGAAGAACAGAAAGGAAAAAGAGGAGAATGAGAAAAGAAACGGAGGGGTGGGAAAAGAAAGGGAGGGGAATGATAGAAAGAGAAAAAGAAATGGGGAGGTAGTGGGGCAAGAAGAAATGGGGGAACGGTATAACAACTTTTTCTTTTTCTTTCTATTTATTATTCTTTTTATTTTAATCAATTTTAATTATTTTTAATCTAACTTTTTATATTTATATTGTATTTTGTCCAACTCGATCATCAAGTCATCACATATACCCGGTCAGCAGTCAAAAGGATTTAAAGTAATGTATTTTAACAATTACGAGTGTCTAGATGTACCTCGTAGAGTAGCCGGATCGGAATGATAAAAAGGAAAAAGTAAAGGTGTCTATTAGCCTATTCTGCCTTTTCCTTATCCAATACGAAAAGGCACCATAAGCCGCTAATTGGCCCGGCAATGTAAAAATTGGGCCTGAAGGTGAAGCCCATGTTTTCATTGTAATGTTTTCTTGTCGGGCACAATAAAAAAATATTATTGTACAAATACAAAAAATAAACTGTAAAGAAATACTAAAGAGCAATAAATGTGTGTGAGTCCATGTGCTATTTTTTAAAAAACAATATCACTGATTTTGGGGATATTCGGTTAAGACCCTTACATGCATTCCTGTCAATCACCCAATAATCTATTAACCCGTCTCCCCCTGCCAACCTGCTTAACTCAAACGGCCTATTTAAAGACCAATTTATGTACAATACTCATTAACCTTAAACTAATTATTCTCTCTATCTATTTGAAAACTAGTTCCAATATATACCTACCCAATTAAAAACTAGGGATCTTTACATAAATAGCCAGTCATATCATTATTTATTTTTTCTAGCCATATACATAGATTATACATTGATTATATATTGATTATACATATATAATACATAAATTATGCATATATTATATCTTCACCGGCTATTTTTAGTTTAAGCGGTTAGGTGGGCGGCTATTTGGGTTAATTCGTCTAAGGCTGAAAAAAGTATTTCCCATCCCATTTTTCTTACCCATTTGGCTTAACATAACCTGATTTTGCTTGTATTGGTTTGGCTTGGTTTAACTTGATTTTAGAAGTTTAGTTTGACTTTATTTGATTGGAAGGGCTTGGCATTCAAAAAAAATGGATAGGGGAAAAACTTGATGGGTAGAGACAGGTAAATAGTTTATTGTTGGTGAATATTTACAAAAGATTCCCCTATTTAAACATGTTTACCCGAAAACGGATAGAGTTGAATTTGTACGTAGTTTTAAGGATATGTGATATAGCTTAATACAAATCGTAAGGATAGATAGAAATATCCAATATGGATTGCAAAGAATGCAAAATAAACAAGGTTGGAAAGAAGATGATTTTTAGGACTAAGTAAGATGAATCAATTTAGGAAGTTTAAAAGAATAACTCTTGAATATAGGAGAATATGGTGCTTGAATTACAATGTAAGCAAAAAATCGCCCTCTAAAGAAAATGTAGCCATCCTCTTTATAGTGGGGGATCCTACTTTTAAATATAATTAAAAATACATAGTAGGAGACCCTTGATAAATCAACTTTTCCATAATTCCTGCCAGAATTCTCTCCTCTAGTAGGATTGACACGGCTCTTGTCTATGAGCTCGATATCAACTCGAGTTTTCAGTTTTGACTCGAGCTCTCGACCTTGACTCGAGCTCGATTCTGACTCGGATCCCTGTATTAATTCGGGGTCAGTGTTGGTCGTTCTATGATTCATAAGCTCGATAACTTTACTTTGGTTCATAGTTTGACTTGGATTCGAGCTTGATAATAACATCGAGCTCGACATTGATCGGTCCTTCGGGCTCGAAGCTTGGTACCCCGATTTCGAACCTCAACCTGATACTATGAAGACGCTTCTCCGATCCAATGTATTACCATTTAAACCAGTTCGTACGAAGTACTAATCAGGTTTTACCGTATACAAATAGTCCCATCATTTCTCGGGAAGGCTATAGCGAGAAACGACATGATTTCACAATGGCTCGATCAGATATAAGTACGTTTGCATCGAGCCCGACCATGACGTACGTGATAGTTGTCCGTCGGTGTAGCTTCCCAAGGCATTTAACGTGTGTCAGAAGGTGGTCAGCCACCACTTATATTGAACCGCCATTGCTTCAGTCTATAAATAGCCCTTCCTTTCACCATTTATCACTTTTATGTCTTCAATCTTCCAAATTTTCTAAGTTCCTTTTCGTCTTTTCTGAGTTCATTCGTAGATCGGTGATTCTTTCCTGCAAAATTCTTCTTAAAAACCACCAAATCTTTATCACCTTCTTTAAATCCAAAAATGGTGAAGACATCAAAAACAGTCCCCCAAAAATAAAAAGCTTCTTCTTCCCAATCCGCCGCCTTTCAAAACACCGGTGGATCTACTTCCGATTTCAAACTCGATAAAGGTTCGCTAGTTCCCGGCCGATATGAGCCCGTATCGAGATATATTTGTTCGATACACGGGGGTATATCGAGCAGATAAAAAAAGATTGTAACTGGGGGAACAAAGAAGTGGTACTACCGTCTCCCGAAGAGGATATTACTACTCACGTGAAAGGGTTTTTAAGTGTATACACTTACCCTTTCACTTTAGGTCCCCTCGATCCTGTTATCATAGATTTTTGTCGTAAATACCTAATAACCCTGGGTCAGATTCATCCTTCTTTTTGGCGGATCATTATTTTGATCCGATACTTTGTGAACAAAATCTAGGGGATGCCTTTCACCCTCGATCATCTCATCTGATTGTACCGTCCTCACCTTTTTCGAGGAGGGTTTCGTCCGAGTAAGGACTTCAGACCTAATTCCAACTGAAAAGATGCCTTTTCCCGAGGAGTGGAACATGAAGCGTAAGTGTAATTCTGTTGTTATCTCCTACTATTTTGCCTTTTCATTTCTTTTCTCACCTATATACCCTTTTTGTGATGCAGCGGTTCCCTGGATGCCCGGCGCAGTTCCCGATTTCAAGAACTGGTTACGGGATCTGGCTTCGACCTCCATATACGCCGAGCGCTCATGGCGTGACTTGTCAAAGGGTCGATGGGAGGCCAAGAATCATGGTAAGCCCTTTTATCGTATTTTTTGGTAGTTCCAACGAGATGATTTCCATATAATTTTCATAACTTTTCCCGTATATAGGTGTGGGCAAAGATGCAGTTTTGAGGCCCCCGTCCGTCGAGTAAGAGGATTCGGCCTCTGTTCCAAAGCCAGTGAATGAAAATAAGAGGAAACGGGTTTCCGTTCCTGAAGATCCAAAACCGAAGAAGAGGACGGCTCGTAAGCCGAAGACGAATACCATTCCTTTGATTGTAGAATCAGTTCTACGTCTAAGGGATGAATACGAAGAAGAAGAAGAAGAAGAAGAAGAAGAAGAAGAAGAAGAAGAAGAAGAAGAAGAAGAAGAAGAAGAAGAAGATGAAGAAGAAGAAGAAGAAGAAGAAAATAATGGGTCCGCATTGGCGGCCCGAAAGAAGAAAAGTACCGATGCCCCAAAGGCGGCTGAATCGATGGTCATTCATAAGGCTCCGCCTCGGACCGAGGAGATATCGGAGGAAGGTTCAGGCAAGGTTTCCAAGTCATTAGAGATCGAGGATGCTTCCTACCGAAGTCAACAAACGGTGGTTACATCGAAAAGGGCCAGTCTTGAAGCTCTCCGAACTGAGGAGAACGCCCCAAGCGAGTCGCCTGGGGCAATAGTAATCGGAGATTCACCCACTCTCCCTGCCTTTTTTGGAGGGGATATTCGGGAAGCCCAAGCTTTGGGGGCCCTCGAGATGAGCCGGTCTCACTAAGGGGAGGACCCTTTCCATGATCTGTTTATGGGGGTCGAGGACGTTGCTGGCCCCAGTGATGTGTCGGGCTTTCTCTGTGAAGCGCAGCTAGCTCTGAATCGAGTAAGCTCTTAACTCTCTTTATTTTTTATGTTTTGCTTATTCTTTCCTAACTTCTTTTCTTCTTTCTTCGCAGGCCGTGGTGGTTCATCGAGAAGCGAGTTCTCGGTCTCGAGCTGAGCTGCATCAGTTCGAGACCGATCTTCAACGGGTCACAGAGGAGAGGAACTCTCTTAAAATTCTCTTAGGGAAAAGGGGAGAGGAAATCAAAGATCTCCAAGCTGAATTGGCCAAGGCTCACCAAGATCAGACCGATTTGTCTGAGCAGGTAATGATACTTTTAAAAGCCTATGGGCTTGATACCAGAACGATGCCTAATATTTCGGCCTCACAGCTGCAGTAGAAAATTGAGATGATCAGGAAACTCCGCGAGGAGGTAGATGTGACACAAGTGGAGTCCTTGAAGTGGAAAGATGGTATGGACCGCTTTGCCATAGAGAAAGAGGCTGCTTGAGCCCAATTATCATCGGTTGAAAACCAGTTTCAAAGTATGAAGGAGAAAAGCTCGGTTCAAGTAAGAAGAATAGAGGAACTCGAGGTTCTGTTGGCCTCTGAACTTGCTAAGGCCGAATCTGGCACCAAAAAGGCAAAGGCCGATGTGGATGCATTCGTGGTCGTTTATCGGGCCGATGCTGAAGCTGCTCAGATACAAGCAAGAGAGGTAGCCGAGATCACCAACACTCGAGCGCATTGGGTTGTTGAGCTTGCTAAGTGCCAATCTCGGAGGGAGACCCTCGAGGAGATCCATGCTCGAGGTTTTGACCTCACTAAAGAGATAAAAAAGGGCTAAAGAGCTCGAAGCCGATGCTGAAGCCTTGGTTTCTTATGATGACGATGATGATGATAACGATGATAGGAGCAAGAGCGGGTCCGAGAGAGGGGAGAAGCCCGATGGAGAAAAGACCGCCCCCGGGGACAACCAAGAAACTTAGTCCCTTAGTTTCTATTTCGGATGTTGCAAACAATCATGTAAATAATCTTGTAAATATATACAAATATCTTTTCTTTTCCCGTCTTGCCTCTGTTTTATTTTGTGTCTTGTGAAGATTTCATTTTATTCATGCCTTACGAATATTTTCATAAGGCTTTAGGCAATTCGATCGAATTCTGACTTTGTAGCCTTTATAACTGAGTGAGCATTTTCGAACTCGAAGTAATGTAGCCCATGGGCTTAATGATTGAGCGAGTGATTTCTCGAACTCAAGATAGGAGTAGCCCGTAGGCTTAGTATTCGAATGAGTGCCTTGTTCGAACTCGAAGTAATGTAGCTCGTAGGCTTAATAGCCGAGTGAGTGATTTCGAACTCGAAGTAATGTAGCCCGTAGGCTTAATGGTTGAGTGAGTGATTTCTCGAACTCAAGATAAGAGTAGCTCGTAGGCTTAATATTCGAGTGAGTTCCTTGTTCGAACTCGAAGTAATGTAGCCCATAGGCTTAATGATTGAGTGAGTGATTTCTCGAACTCAAAGTAAAAGTAGCCCGTAGGCTTAGTAGTCGAGTGAGTGCTTGCTCGAACTCGAGTCGGTGTAGCCCTTGGGCTTCGTTGATTTTCGGTTGGCAGTCCCCGATTTAAGGGGTAGTGGTCAGCCCTTAAGCCTGTTTGCATAATAAATCTCGGAATAGAGGAATTTTTCTTGGATATAAGATGTGGGTAAAGAAGAAAGTTTTCTTTGTAAGTCATTATACATGTGTTCATGTTTTGTGTCAGGGATCGCGCCAACTACATGAGCATGGTTCGTTTTGACCATTTGGCTCTTATAATTTTTCCTATCGGAACCCTGTTGTTATGATGTAACTTTCTTGCATCGAACTTGATATGTTTGAGGGGTAATGCCCCCCCCCCCCCCAGTATTCGAGGTCGATTGTAAAGAGGCCTCGGATACTGTTGAATTGTTTTAAGTTAGCACGATCAATGATTGCCTCATTAAAAACCTTACCGAAAAACCCATTTGGGATAAAACCGGTCTAAGAAAAAAAGAGTGCAACGCGTGCTTTCACACCTAGGGCTTTGTGTTGAATGATCCATCCTTGTTCCTGATCGAACTCCTGCAAGGGTTAGCTTTGAAATATAAGCAAACATGGGAGGGTAGTATCTTAGCAGTAGTATCATTTTAGATGCGACACATTCCAATTACTTGATAGTTGTTTGTCGTTTATAATGCCGAGCTTGTATTATCCTTTTCCGACGTTTTCAAGAATCTGATACGGTCCTTCCCAGTTTGGTACTAGTTTTCCTTCGTTTGGATTTCAGGTACTGAGGGTGGCTTTCCTTAGAACTAAGTCCCCGAGTTTAAAATGGCGAAGCTTGGTTATTCGATTATAGTATTTGTCGATTCGCTGCATTTGGGCGGCCAATTGGACGAGACCAGCTTCTCATTTTTCATACGATAATTCGAGGCTAGTGTTCATAGCCTCGTCATTTGACTTTTCTATTGTATATCAAAACCTGGTACTGGGTTCCCCGACTTCGACTGGAATCAAGGCTTCGGAGCCATATACTAAGGAGAACAGGTTTTCCCCCGTACTAGATTTTGATGTTGTTCGATATGCCCAAAGAACTTCGGGTAGGATTTCTCTCCATTTTCCCTTAGCGTCGTTCAGCCTCTTCTTTAGGTTTTGAATGATAGTTTTGTTCATTGATCCGTCCTGTCCGTTTCCACTGGGGTGATACGGTGTTAATAATATCCTTTTTATTTTGTGGTCTTCGAGGAATTTCATCACTTTATTGCCGACAAACTGTTTCCCATTGTCATACACTATTTCGGCAGGTATCCCAAATCGACATACGATATGATCCCAGATAAAGTCTATAACCTCTCTCTCTTACTTTCACGAACGCTTGTGCTTCAACCCAATTAGAGAAATAGTCAGTCATAAATAAAATGAATTTAGCTTTACTTGGGGCCGATGGCAGAGGGCCGACGATATCCATTTCCCATTTCATGAATGGCCATGGGGATAGGACTGAGTGAAGTTGCTCTCCGGGCTGATGGATCATTAGTGCAAATTTTTGACATTTGTCACATTTTCGAACAAACTCCTTTGCATCTTTGTCCATATCGATCCAATAGTACCCTGCCCTAATTATTTTTCGGACTAATGAATCGGCATCGGAGTGATTTCCCCAAGTTCCCTCGTGCACCTCACGTAGGACGTAGTCGGTGTCTCCTGGACCTAAGTATACTACCAATGGTCCATCGAATGTCCATCAGTATAACATTCCATCTGCAGTTAATGTGAATCGAGCAGCTTTGGTTCGTAGGGCCCTCAAATTTTTAGGGTCCGATGGGAGCTTTCTATTCTTTAAGTATTCAATATACTTATTCCTCCAATCCCAGGTTAAGCTTGTAGAATTTATGCCGGCATGACCTTCTTCGATTATGGATCACGAGAGTTGAACGATAGTCCCCGAGCTTATCTCGCCTTCCTCGACCGATGATCCTAAATTTGCAAGTGCATCGACCTCACTGTTTTGTTCTCGTGGAACATGCTGTAAAGTCCATTCTTTGAAATGGTGCAAAGTGACCTGCAGTTTGTCCAAATACCTTTGCATTCTATCTTCTCGAACTTTGAAGGTTTTGTTTACTTGATTTACCACTAGCAAAGAGTCACACTTGGCTTCAATGACTTCTGCTCCCAAGCTTTTAGCTAGCTCGAGACATGCAATCATGGCCTCATACTCGGCCTCGTTTTTAGTCAACCTAGTAGTTTTGATAGAATTCCTAATAGTGTTACCCGTGGGTGAATTTAAAACGATGCCTAGCCCGGACCCTTTCACGTTCGAAGCCTCATCCGTAAAAAGGGTCCATACCCCCGATGATGTACCCGATTTCAATAATAAACGGGAAATTACGTACCTTACTCTTCTCGAACTAGGACACCACTTACCACGATTTTCGATACTGCCAAGTACAGGCAAAGTTTTTCGTCTGTTTTTGGAGTATGAAGCAGTGGTGGGTTCGACTTACATAATAAACGGGAAATTACGTATCTACTCTTCTCGAACTAGGACACCACTTACCGCGATTTTCGATACTGCCAAGTACAGGCAAAGTTTTTCGTCTGTTTTTGGAGTATGAAGTAGTGGTGGGCTCGATAGATATCGTTTTAATTCCTCTAATGCATGTTGGCATTTCTGGGTCCAAGCGAAATCGTTCTTCTTTTTGAGTAGAGAGAAAAATTTGTGGCTCCGATATGACGGCCTTGAAATGAAACTGTCACGACCCAGTTTTCCCTCCGTGTGAAGTCGTGACGGCACCTAGTCTGTACAACTAGGTAAGCCTAACATTTTGCGGAATATTGAAATAAAAATATAAATTTAACCAATTATTCAAAAATACACAACAAATTCCAAAACCCGGAATATCGTAAATCATAAACTACAGAAGAAAAAATCTAGTGTCTCTATACATCAGAATCTAACAAGAAAAAATACAGAAGATAATGGACATGAGAAAGAGTAGAAGGGGACTCTGAGATCTGCGAACGCGGCAGATAATATTTTAAAAAACTCACATAAATATTATATTAAAAATTGTTTGGCTCATAAAAGTGTTAACATACCCTATACCAATCATGGTTCCAACATACAGTGCAACTAAAATGTCCCCAAGTGCACCCTCATACACATCTTTGACGGAGTTTTTATTTTTTCTAAGATATTTAAATTATATAGCATAATTTATTTTAACTCAATGAGTGGTTGTAAATTTATAATTAAGAATAAGGAAAATTGAACGAATGTCGACGACATTATCGATTTTAGCTATACTTTCCTACTTGGTCTTCCTTTATTTTTCTTTTTTATTTTTACTACGAAAAAACAAGCAAGATAGGAAATAGCTCTAATTACAATAGAAGCAAGAGACGGTAATTACTCCAATTATAATAGAAGGCGCAAGGGACCTTTCTGCCATGAAAAGTAACTAAGAATAAAGACTCCTAGACCTAAAAAGGAATTCTAAGTACACGAAAGTTTCCTATTTTGATTTTTCCACTATTACTTTTCTTTTACAAATATAGAGTTAAAATAAGGAATGATTTAATACACAAAATTTTATTGATTTAAAGTTCAAAATATTAGAATATTAAATATATTTCTGTCCTGTGTGAATTTTATTTTTACAGGGTAAATAGCCAAACATCATTTTACTAAGAGTCTTCGTGTTTTTGATATAATATAGACATAGATAGATACAAGGATCGGGTTTTTAGCAAGGTACAGAATATAGCGTCAAAAATTAAATATGATTCCACAAGATCTAGTTTCGTACAAATAACAAATTCTAGCCAACTGAAAGAATCTTCTAATCAATCCAGAGAGCATTACACGCTTTGCAAGTGTGCCTATATTAATGATATATAGTTAAAATATTAATTTTAAATAATATGGGAGTTATAAAATAAAAATTAAAGAAAAGGAGTAACTTTTTGTCCCTAATTACCAAAATTTTAAGTGAACATAACTCTACATAGTTAAAGAAATTAAATTACCAAAATTCAAGTGATTAAGGAAATTAAATCACCCGTAGAAAGATGGATATTCCCACAGTATTTACGGCTTGTCCAAAATGCTTAAACATAGATTTTTCAACATGAAAAAATGGAGACAATTACTTTTTGGTATGTACTTCATCTTTTCGACAAAAATTATTATACTACATGAAAGAATTCATGTGAAATAAGCAAAATTAGGATATCTTTTTTAGATTTAGCACTGAAAATCAGTAAACTTATTTTAGACTTATCATATGTTCAAGACACGATGCACAAGCAAAAGTTATGACTGCAAAGTGTTTAATTTTCTAAATTCAATCATAAATAAAAATTTAGATATATTAGTGACTTTAACTAGAAATAAGTTGATCATGCAATCAATGGCTGTAGAGTAATCAGTGACGACATTACTCACGAGTCATGGTATCTGGAACTCTCAACAAAACAAAGATTGTCACCAAAAAAAAAAAAAAAAAAAAAAAACGATTGTCACAGGCTCACAGCCAACTTAAACACAATCTTTTCCTAGTTTTTTTTTTTTTTTGAAAAACATTATTGATGAATTATGCCGTTGAATGCACTGCAACATAAACCAAAATCGCTTTATTAGAAAATCATTGATTTTAATTAAATATAAAATCACGTCAATATTGGGAAAAAAATAACTTGAGATATAAAAAAGAGGTAAAAACTCTGTATTATACGCAAATCGCATGTACAATCATATTTCGTTTTTATTCAAGTTTTTATAGAGGACATATAAATGGATTCTATCACTTAGAATCCACTGCAAATTAGAATTTCTCCTTAGCGGCGGTAACTTACCAAATTCGGAGTTGACAAAATAGTGGTTGATTTGAAAGTTCTATTATATGCAAAATCTTTATTGATTGTAAACCTAAATATTAGGATTTCAAGTAAAATTTTAGTTGATTTTATAGTTCTAAAATATTAGAGAAATAAATAAGTTACTATATTGTCCAAAGTAAAATTTATGGTAGGAGGCCAACTCGTTTCAATTTTTTTTAGTTTTCAAAAACAACTTAACACATTAGAATATGAACGTTTTATATTTATCTTTCTTTTAGTCTATTTAAATAAGTACTTTTTATTATTATTTAAAAATAAATTAATTTAAAATTTCTCATTTTGATTATACATAGCGCAGTTGGCACTACTAGAAATCCGGTAAAAATCGACCAACGTTGGTCGGTAATGGCCAAAAACCGACCAAAACGCGACCATTTACGTGTGGGCGGTATTTTTGTGGTCGGAAAGGAATACCGACCAAAGTTGGTTGGAAATTACCGACCAACTTTGGTCGGTCAATTAAATTCAAAAAATAAATATTGCAAAAAAAACCGACCAAAGTTGGTCGGTATTTTAATTATGTAATAAAAAGATTCACCATCTAGGAATAGAACTGGGGTCTGTACTGTGACAGGATACTATTCTACCACTAGACCATTGGTACATTTTGTTTTAAGACTGTCTTTTATTTGATTTATACTCTTTAATTGTATTTTCGCACGAAAATAACCGACCAAAGTTGGTCGGTTTTATTAAAAAGTAAAATTACCGACCAAAGTTGGTCGGTTTTTTTAAATGACCCGTCGAATTAACCGACCAATTTTGGTCGGTTTTTTTAATATTAATTTTTATTTATTTTAATTGAAAAACCGACCAAAGTTGGTCGGTTTCTTGAAACATAAATTTCGCGGGACTCAAAAATAGTTTTTCGCATTTTTGCGCCAAAGAAAACCGACCAAAGTTGGTCGGTTTCGTAAAAAAAAAAATTAATTTTTTTTTAAAAAATTTGGTCGGTTTTTTGACCGACCAAATCGGTCGACCTTGGTCGATTTTTGCCGAATTTCTAGTAGTGTGACAGGTTAAGGGCAGCAAGAGATTGTTCTGTAACCGAATCTAATTAAGTCCAAAGTCAACTCGAACTGGGTTTAACATAAACAGAAAACCTTTTTTTCTTTTTTTGGATTCCAGATTCTTGTCCGAAGTGGAATATACTTGTTAAGCGTACGTAGTATAAATCTTCGCTGAAGGCTAGACAGAAGGAAATTCATTAGTACATACTGTATTTTCTTTGCCCTTTTCCCTTACTGAAGGTATGGCAAAGTGGTTAGAACTTCCAATAGATCTACTTGTTACCATAGCAAAGCGTATTACGGTGATGGAAGACTTTGTTAAATTTGGTGGTGTTTGTAAATCATAGCTAAGTGTTGGTACCAAAGAAAATTTTGATATGTTATCTCCCCAACTTCCTTTGCTTATGTTGGCTGCTGATAAAGATGACGATTACTGAGAATTTTACTCAGGAGAAAATTTTAGGTAAAGTGTTTCTCCCAGAAGCTAAAGGGCGAGTGTGTGTTTCAACGCAGGGATGGCTTTGCACCGTGCAGTATACAGGTATTGGAGAGATGACGTTGTTGCATCCTTTTTCTCGCACCCAAATACAGCTTCCTCCACATACTGGCTTGAGAGATTGGGAAGATCCGAAGCCAGAAGATCTCTTTGTGATGATCGACAGAGCTGTGTTATCTGCTAACCCTTCCCTAACTTCCGATTATGTATTGATGATTTCCTAAGCTAGTTATAGAACTCCGTTTGGCTGTTGAGATATATGATAATATGTTGTCGCGATATGGAACTCACTTCTACTTAGTTGAAGTATCAGGTACACTTTTATTTGTCGCACAATTTGCTGAAACAGTGGAACCAAATGGACCTGATTATGTGTATGAGACCTATAAATTTCGAGTCTGGGAGCTAGATGTAATCAAAGGAGAAGCAAAAGAGATTGAAATCTTGGGAGATGGAGCAATTATTTTGGGGTGTAATGCATCAATTTCTGTTGGCTCTTCTAAGTTTGTAGGAGTGAAGCCTAATTGCGTCTATTTTACTTATACTTGGAGAGAGTTATTTTCCCATCTCGGAGGGGGTGGCAGAGATATGGGGGTTTACAGTCTTCACGATGGAAAAGTTCGATCATTTTTTAATGGCATTTCCGTTAGTCCTATTTGCCCCTCAACTTGGGTTATACCATCATTCTATTACCAAAAGGGGATTACACTTCCTTCCATTACATGCATTTCGGATTATAAGTTTCAAGATTAAATCATATACAGGGATATCGTTGCATTGTGACATGATATTTATTTGTTCCAATTAGACGTAGTGGTGCGCTCATGTTCCAAAAATTCTAAATACGCGTCTGGGTATATGTTTCTATTCTTGAAATGTGTAGAACAATACAATACAGCTACTCTGCATACAATTCATATAGTAATTGCTAAAAAGACTAAAGCAACTGTAAGGCCTTTCACATTTGTGCACCATATCAGCTTCAGCAAGAGCATAGAAATAGATCCCACTTTATTGATGAACATTTGCCAGCTCCAAACATGGCCCTGATATATTTGTTTTGTTGCAACTGAAACTTCTAGCAATGAGTTAAGCAAACATTCATCATCGCTTAAAAGGATGCTTTTAATAAGCTAGATTCTCCCTGCGTAGGAAAAATACTTTGCATTAGTAAAAGCTGTGTGCAGGAAATTTTTGTGGACCAGGGGTGGGGGGATGAGCTAAGTAAAAAAGTTTTATTAGCTTGGGACAAGGTGTGTATGTCAGTCTGCTGGTGGTTTAAATGTAACAGATATAGCATTGTGAAATAACGTCGCAATTTGCAAACATTATTGGAATCTCTGCGAGAAAAAAGATATACTTTGGATTCAATGGGCGCATACTTATTATATAAAAGTCAAACCTGTTTGGGGCCGTGTGTGCTAAACAAATAAACAAGGCTGAATATACAAACAGCCCCTTAAACTTGTCAAAGAATTTCATTTGAAAACTGGAGCTAAGACTATGATCTGTTGGGCACCTAAACTCAAACTGCAGTGTACCAATTAGACACTTTACACAGAATCTTTCACAAAAACTAAGTGCGTGAGTTTCACACACTCTGGCATGACAAAACTAGCGAATCATTTGGTGACAGGTGGAATTTTTTAGGTGAAAATCAATTATACCCTCCAACTTTGTTCTAAAAATCAAACTCCCCCCTTAACTTTAGACAATAGTCATTCTCCTCCTCTTATTCAATGCACACACTCTGGCATGACAAAACTAGCGAATCATTTGGTGACAGGTGGAATTTTTTAGGTGAAAATCAATTACACCCTCCAACTTTGCTCTAAAAATCAAACTCCCCCCTTAACTTTAAACAATAGTCATTCTCCTCCTCTTATCCAATACAATATCAATTTTGCCCTTTACATTTTAATTCTCCATCTATATAATACCTTTTTATATTATATAGAATAATATTTTATTTTTTAACCAAGACATATTACCTATAATTTAAATAATTTTCTATCTTAGTATAGATTTTTACTTAAGTTCATTAACATTATAAGTAAAATAATCTTTTTATAATTTTATTACAAAATCTAACGATATTTTTTATGATTGTTATATAAAATATTACGTGCATTATGTGTGTGTGTGTGTGTGTGGGCATACGGATATATTTAAGTTTCTCCCTATCATCTATATAGATAAATGAGTTTGATCGTTATTAATGAAATAATTTTTGAATTATAATTTAGGAAGCATTTACAATATAAATAGATAATCTTTTAGAATTCTGTTATAAAATTTATTTCAATTTTTATTTTATTAATGACGATCAAAACTCAGTTATCTATATAGAATTATGTTATAAATTTATCTCTATTTTTATTAATTATTTTGTATTACTTGCATTGAAATATATTTATAAAAAATTTACTCACTTTTATTGTCACTTTATAAATATATATTAGATCTTCGATTGTTACAAAAATAAAATAAAATTATTTTTATTCTGCTCATTTATTTCACTATAGAGCATATTACTTTTATGGAAATGTTTAGAGGCTAGAGATGTACTTGTTGCCTACGTTAGGTTGATTAAGGACATGTATGATGGAGTAAAGACCTGAGTGAGGATGGTGGGTGGGGACTCAAACCATTTTCCGGTTATGATGGGGTTGCATCTTGGGTCGGTACTCAACCCTTTTTTGTTTGCTCTAGTGATGGACGTACTGACGTACCACATCCAAGAGGAGGTGTCATGGTGCATGCTACTTGCAGATGATATTGTATTGATTGACGAGACACGAGATACTGTGAACGTGCAATTAGAGATATGGGGGTAGACCTTGGAATCTAAAGGTTTTAAGTTGAGCAGGACCAAGACAGAATACTTGGAGTGTAAGTTCAGTGGCGAGACTCAAGGGGGGAAGGGGAGGTGAGGCTGGACTCGTAGGTCATCCCTAGGAGAGGGAGTTTTAAGTACCTTGGGTCTATTATTCAGGGGAATGGGGAGATTGATGAAGATATCACACATCGTATTGGGATAGGATGGATAAAATGAAAACTCGCTTCAGAAATGAGGTTATTCGCGACAAGGTGGGTGTGGCCCCTATTGAGGACAAGATGGGGGAAGCGCATCTTAGGTGGTTTAGTCATATGAGAAGAAGGTGCACAGACGCCCCGGCGAGGAGGTGTTAGAGATTGACATTGGAGGGCCTATGGAGAGGTAGAGGTAGGCCAAAGAAGAGGTAGGGAGAGGTGATTAGGCAAGACATGGCGCAACTTTAGCTGATCGAGGACATGACCCTTGATAGGAAGGTATGGAGGTAAAGGATTAGGATATTAGAGTAGGTAGTCTAGAGTGTTCATAACAGTAGTATTGGCACGCAGTCTCGCTTTCTGTGGGCAGCATATTTTTATGACTAATCATTATTTTCTTTCATTGTTGATTACCTTAATATCTTGTTATTTTTATTCTGCTTTTATATGGCTTTTTGGTACTGTCCCTTCTTGTCTATATTTTCATTAATGTGGTGCTTATACTTTCCTGAGCCGAAAGTCTATTGGAAACAACCTCTCTATCCTCACAAGGTAGGGGTAATGTATGTATACACACTATACTCTCCACACTCCACGGTATGGGATAAGACTGGGTATGTTGTTGTTGTTGTTGTACTCTTCTTTTTTCGTCTAAGAAATAGTTTTTCTTCTTTCTACAGGTATTTTTATTATATGAATTTTACAAAAAATGAAAGCAAAATGTCCTGATTTTAAAAGTAAAGAAAATAAAGACAAAGGTTGATATCTAAGGGTAAAATAGGTATCTTAAAAAGTCAATAGTATAAAAGGGGGAGAATAACTGTTGTTTAATATTGAGGGGGGATTTGATTTTTAAAGCAAAATAGAGAGGTGTAAATAATTTTCATCCGAAATATTTTTTGAAAAGAAAAAGAGAGAGAAAGCCTCTTTGATCTACAATATTATTTTCTGCCCAAAATCCCTACAACACCATTTCATTATTATACGATCAAACAATTCTTTCAAAATTAGCTCGATGCTAGACCCCAATTGTTTTGCTCACAGATGGATGAGGAATTCATTTCTCATTTTTGCTCTAGATTACCAATTTTGTTAGAAAGTTCACGTTATTTGATTCAGCCAAAGGCGACAAGCTTAATGATTTAAGATAATGAATCAATTTCATATCTGTTGCATATATAAAGGAAATATACCCACTAGAATAAAAGTCAACCATCTCGCTCATAAGAAATTCCTCCTAAGTTATGACACCTATCCAAGAGGAATATAAAGAAAGAGAAATGGAGTGAAATGGAGATGGCAACATATCCAACCTTACAGTTTGAATAAAGAGGACAAGGGGTAACTGTAATGGTATAGAGATAACTAGAAGGTCGAGGGTGATGAGCGCTGGGTGGAGTGGGACAGCAGTGGAGTTATAACTTTTCTATTTCTGTTTCTGTTTCTCCTTATCGGAAAGTGGATGTTTGGTAGGCGGCAGTGAAATTGGTATTGGTGGGTGGATGAGGTTTTTTCTGGCCCTCCTGCGCTCAAGTTTGATACTTCACATGTACTGTGCCATGTCATCCATGTGTATTTAATAGATATAGTTGAGCTTGAGTTCAAGTATTCAATAGTAACAACACTTAGTTTAAGTGTCAAAATGGAAAGAATGGACAAGTTCAAGGGTCTACTTGAGTATTTGGCCAATAAACAATTATCATGGATGGTGAGAAAGATTCTTAAGGATAAAGAGTATCTGGAGCAGGTAGGGTATTGCTTTGATGACCTTATGGAGCTATAGCAATTCTCTATCAGAAAGTTATACACAAGATTAAGAGGAGAATTCGAAAAAGTCCCATGGAGGAGACTAGTTTGCAATAACCTAGAATGTCCAAAGTGGATTTTTACTAAGAATGGTGGCTCATGGAAGACTATATACTAGAGGTAGATTGGTACATTGGGGGTGACTAATAATCCAATATGCCATTTATGTGAAGTTGAAGACGAATCTGTTAGCCACTTATTTTTCAAGTGTTCTTTTACTGCTTCAATATGGACTAAATTGCTCAGGTGGCAAGGTATTATGAGGCAGGTACTGGGATGGGAAGAGGAGCAAGCATGGGCCATACTGTTTTGAACAGAAAAAATGCCAAAGCAGAGATCTACTGAATGTGTATAGCTGTGTGTGCATACTATCTGTGGTAAGAAAGGAATAAGAGGGTATTTCAAGGCAAAAGGAGAGAAGCTGAAACTCTGGTGTGACAGGTCATACAATATATTCATGTTCGAGGAGAATGGAGCAGAAGAATAGTTGTTTAAATGAGAAAAATGAATTACTATCCATAGTTGTAAATATAGTTAGAGGCGGGCCTAAGATTTGAAGATGGCGGGGTGCTATTATCTTTAATATAGACGAAGTTAAAAACTTTACCGATAATTATTGGGTCCCGCCGGATGCCGATGAACTCTCTGTGATGACTGACATGTGTAAATGAGTTAGGATGTGAAGTTGGGTATGAAAGTGATTTGGAGCTTTAAGGCAGGAGTTTACACAAAACAAAAAGGCAATGAAAAAAATCAAAAGAAAAAAAGGGTTGGGGTAAAAATAAAAAAATAAAAAAATAAAAAATAAAAAAAAAAGGTAAAAAGGCAAAAAGGCAAAACATAAATAAATAAAAATCTAGGATGCAGTTAATATTTTATCTAAAAATATAAACCTACTTAAGGAATGTGAGGGAGTCAGGGATTCCAACCTAGGACATCCCTCACGAAAACAAAAGCAAGTAGTAAATTCGACTAGTGCCCCCAACGAGCTTTTATGTTTCAGGATGCCTAATCAAATATAAATCTGTTATATATATATATAAACAAAAATTTTCTCAAAGTTTACGGGGTCCGGTGACTCTCTTATCATATAGATAGGTCCACATCTATTTATAACGTGACAAGTGGAACATTGGGTCCCAATTGTATGTCTTGCAAAATTTTAGTGATCGAGGCTTATCTACCCATTATACTTGGAATCTGTTTCAGATCCAACAAGTTTAGAAGTAATACAATTCCATATTTAATTTGAGCTTTTTACTGATCGTGTCCTACTTTCACTCTTAAATGGAAAATGTTAGTCATACATTTTAAATGCAAAATTACAAAATTTATCGGACTTACTGAACTTCTATAAATACAACTTGCAATCCAAAATCCTAACCTAAACTTACCCAACCCTAAAAGGTAACGTAGAAATGACACTTAGTAACCACTTTAAAGGATTGGTATTTAGGTAGTCATTGCGTCCTGAACTTCAGTTTTTCAGTTCATTTTTTCAGGACAAAAATATCTTGAATTGTCCTAAATTTAATTTTTAGTTTAAAATTTGTGATCTTTACACAAATAGTCACCCATATTCGTTATTTACTTTTTCTAGTCATGCACATAGATTATATATTGATTATATATAATTATACACATAATATATAAATTATGCATATATTATACCTCCGCGGGCTATTTCTAATTTAAGCGGTTGGGTGGACGGCTATTTGAGTTAATTCTTCTTAAAATTTCAAGACAAAATAAGTACTGACTAATTTCTAAAAAACATTCTTAAGAATGACTGTCTGTGCACTTTCCCCAAAGATAACAACCCTAGGCCCAGTTCCCAAATCCCAAATACAATCTAAAGTTAGTCGAAGAGCAAACGTGGATGGGCATTCGTCTCAATGTTTAGCACATTTCCATTTATCATGATTATTGACAGAAATTCAGAATTTGAATTTTTAAGTACTTGTTAAAAATATGTTGTGGATTATCTTTTTGTATGGAAAGACAATATTATGAGACTAAAGTTGTATTTAGATAAGTGGAGTATAGTCCCGCAAAAAATAATTGTGGTCATTATTTTTTGGGACCCTCCTCTTTTTGTCAATTGTTTTTGACTTTTTGTGGTATTTAAAAAGCAATACGATTTTTCTTTTAACCGTAATTTTTATATGCCTTTTTAAATATTTTAAATTATTAATTAATGTGACTTGTAATACTTTTATGCAATTTTTAAATATGTAAAAAAAATTATAAAATTCTATATAAGAATTCATGGTCAAAATTTAGAAGTTTAACTATGAAAATACAAACTATGACACATAAATTGGACAGGGGGATATATGTATTGACCAGCTTTCTATATTGCCTTAATTGGATGAATAATTCAATAATAACGACAACAACAATGTATCCAGTGTGGTATCACAAATAGTCATTTGCCCAATTCCCCCTTCATCTTGAGGCCCAGATAGTGTTACCCAAGATAACAATTGATAATTATCATTGGCATCTGTTAAACTCATCATAATCCCAATGTTCTGAAGAGAGAAATCAAAATCATAAGGAGGAATAAAGAACGGAGGTGAGATATTTTGTGTAAAATGTGAAAATTGAGCATCCGAACCTTCCAGAGTCAGATCTACTCTATTATATACAAAGTCAATTTTGGATCGGGTATTTACAACTCAAACCAGTACCAAATAAAATGATTACACTACTCTATTACCATCTTGGGCTAAACTATATAACTAAGTAATAAATATAATAGGGCCCTAACTAGATATCTGCTAACTTAACAGATGGGCCTTTATCAGCCAACACCCCCCCTCCCCCACCCCGCAAGTTAGAGGGGGGAAGCACATTCAACTTGGAGAGAAAGTCGTGATGTGCTAAGCTAGTAAGGGGCTTAGTCAATATATAAACCAACTGATTTTTACTGCTGACCAGAAGCAGAGCAATAAGACCATCAGAGAGCTTTCCTCGTACAAAATGGCAATTAACCTCAATATGCTTAGTACGATTGTGGAACATAGGATTACGCATAATATGCAAGGCTGATAAATTATCACAAAACACAGATACATGGGTCACTTCTTCTACACCCAA
The DNA here is from genome assembly GCF_000715075.1 of Nicotiana tabacum. Classification (NCBI taxonomy): domain Eukaryota; kingdom Viridiplantae; phylum Streptophyta; class Magnoliopsida; order Solanales; family Solanaceae; genus Nicotiana; species Nicotiana tabacum. The sequence continues at coordinate 127,008,510 of NC_134102.1, read as the reverse complement.
ATCTTCCAATAAGCGAGTCAACCAAGTTAACTCTACGACCAGCTTACTCAAAGCATGGTATTCAACTTCAATACTGCTAAGAGAAATAACGGATTATTTCTTCGACTTTCAAGATACATGACTCCCACCAAGAAATACAAAGAAACCAGTAACAGACTTGCGTGAATCAAGGCAAGCAGCCCAATCACTATCACAATAACCATGTAAAGCAAAGTCTGAAGAGTTATTATAAAATATACCATAATCAAAAATCTCGTTGAGATAGCGTAGCAAGTGAAGGACAGCAAAATAATGAGGAAGCCTGGGAGATTGAAGGAACTGACTGAGATGATGTATAGCAAAGCTCAAGTCAGGTATTGTATGAGTAAGGAAATTGAATTTCCCAATAAGACTTTTGTACAGCTCCGGATTGGGAAGCAAATCTCCATCATTACATTTTAATTTCAGAGTAAGATTCAGAGGAGAAACCACTAGAGATACCTCAACACATTTGTATTCATATAACAGATCTAGAATGTAACAGTCATCTCTTCAGAAGTTCCATGTCCCTCAACTTTTCAGGCGGCTCCGGCGAGCAACAACCACTACGTCCAACTGTCTGGTGACCTTTTCCGGTGATTGTCGTGAAGAAGTGGCAGCAAAGGCGGCAAATATCCAGGTTCTTCGATCGGGAGTTGGTACCTCCTGCCTCACTCTCTCTCTCTTCATTGTATTAATTAAATTGGTGCCATTTCAGTCGCATTAGTATAATCATAATATCTGTGTGCATGTAGCTACTTATCGTTTTCTTCTAGATTGGTCTTTTGCCTATTTTTGGGTTAGCGATTTCCCCTAGTCTGTCGTTCGTATAGTGGCTGAGATATGGGATGGTAGAGTAAGGTCATGTTCTCGGGTGGGGCGGGGGGCGGGGCGGGGCACAGGGGGTGGGACGGGAGGCAATGGGAGTAAGGGGAACAAGCGAGCATCTAGGTTGAGAATTGGGTCATGGAACGTAGGAGCACTGACGGGTAAGTCTATGGAGTTAGCAAGGATTCTTCAGAGAAGGAAGGTTAATATAGCTTGTGTCCAGGAGACTAGGTGGGTAGGATCGAGGGCGAGAGATGCGGACGGGTATAAGTTGTGGTACTCTGGAGTCACAAAGGGTAAGAATGGAGTGGGTATTTTGGTGGACAGGGAGCTTCGAGAGTCAGTGGTAGCGGTCAGGCGCGTGAGTGATAGATTAATGACTATTAAGCTAGTGGTTGGGGAGTGCACTCTAAATGTAATTAGCGCTTACGCACCGCATGCAGGCTTGGATGAGGAGGTCAAAAGGCACTTTTGGGAAGCGTTGGATGAGGTTGTGCATAGTATCCCGCTTGTTGAGAGGTTATTTATAGGAGGAGATTTCAATGGTCATATTGGGTCGACTTCTGATGGGTATGGCATGGTGTAAGGAGGCTTTGGCTTTGGGGTTAGGAATGGAAGAGGTACTTCGTTGTTGGATTTTGCGGAGGCATTTGAGCTGGCGATTGCAAACTCTAGTTTTTCGAAGAGGGAAGAGCATTTAGTTACTTTCCAAAGTACGGTGGCGAGGACCCAAGTTGACTACATCCTCCTTGGGAGGTGTGATAGAGGGTTGTGTAAGGACTGCAAGGTTATTCCGGGGGAGACCCTCGCGACGCAGCATAGGCTCTTGGTGATGGACGTCGGCATCGTGATTAAGAGAAAGAAGAGATCGGCACGAGGACGACTGAGGATTAGGTGGGGAGCCTTGATTAAGGATAAAGCTCAGGAATTGGAGAGGAGGTTATCGACAGTAGGAGCCTGGACGAGTAGCGGGGACGCGAGTTCTATGTGGGCGATGACGGCAGACTTTATTAGGGAGGTGGCAAAAGAGGTATTAGGGGGTCTCGAAAGGATACACTAACATGCACAAAGGCGACTGGTGGTGGAATGAAGTGGTCCAAGGCAAAGTGGAAGAGAAGAAGGCAGCATACCTGATGTTAGTAGGGAGCACAGACGGGGAGGAGAGGAGAACGAACATAGAAAGGTATAAGGTAGCTAGGAGGGAGGCGAAGTTGGCAGTCACAGAGGCTAAGACTGTTGTGTTTGCTCGTCCGTACGAGGAACTGGCGGACAAAGGCGGGGATCAAAAGCTCTTCCGATTGGCCAAGGCTAGAGATAGGAAGGCTCGGGATCTGGACCAAGTGAGATGCATCATAGATGAGGACGACAAAGTATTGATGGGAGAGGCACAAATTAAGAGGAGATGGCAGACTTACTTTCATAGACTTATGAATGAAGATGGAGACATGGATATAATGCTAGGTGTTTTGGGGCATTCCGTGAGTCACCGAGACTTTGGGTACTGTAGACGCATTAGGGTTGAGGAGGTCGTGGGGGCTATGCGAATGATGAGTAGGGGTAGAGCGACCGGACCAGATGAAATTTCGATTGAATTTTATAGGGGTGTGGGCAGAGAAGGTTTGGAGTAGCTTACTAGGCTGTTCAATATTATTCTCAGGATGAAGAGGATGTCGGACGAGTGGAGGTGGAGCACGATGGTACCGTTGTACAAGAACAAAGGCGATATCTAGAATTATAACAACTATATGGGTATCAAGTTACTAAGTCATACCATGAAAGTTTGGGAGAGGGTGGTGGAAAAGAGGATGAGGAGAACTGTGTTTGTATCTGATAACCAGTTCGGGTTCATGCCGGGTCATTTAACTACGAAGGCTATCCACCTTATTAGGAGGTTGGTGGAACATTACAGGGATAGGAAGAAGGATCTGCACATGGTGTTTATTGACCTGGAGAAAGCGTATGACAAGGTATCTAGGGAGGTTCTTTGGAGATGCCTGGAGGCGAAAGGCATAACGGTTGCTTACATTAGGGCGATTAAATACATGTATGAGGGAGCTAAGACCCGGGTTAGGACAGTGGGAGGCGACTCCAAGCATTTTTCAATTGTTATGGGGTTGCACCAAGGATCTGCGCTTAGCCCATTTTTATTTGCCCTGGTAATGGACGCACTGACACACCATATTCAAGAGGAAGTGCCATGGTGTATGTTATTCGCTGACAACATAGTTCTGATTGATGAGATGCGAGACGACGTTAACGAGAGGCTGGAGGTTTGGAGACAAGCCCTTGAGTCTAAAGGTTTCAGGTTTAGCAGAACTAAGACAGAATACCTAGAGTGCAAGTTCAGCATCGAGTTGAGGGAAGTGGACATGGACGTGGTGCTTGAATCACAGGTCATACCCAAGAGAAGCAGTTTCAAGTACCTTGGGTCGGTTATACAGGGGGATGGGGAGATCGACGAAAATATTGCACACCGTATAGGGGTGGAGTGGATGAAGTGGAGGTTAGCATCTAGAGTCCTATATGACAAGAAGGTGTCACTGAGGCTCAAAGTTAAGTTCTATAGAACGGTGGTTAGACCAGCCATGTTGTATGGGGCAGAGTGTTGGCCGGTTAAGAACTCGCATATCCAGAGGATGAAAATAATAGAAATGAGGATGTTGAGGTGGATGTGCGGGCACACTAGGATGGATAAGATTAGGAATGAAGATATTCGGGAGAAGGTGGGTGTGGCCCTGATGGATGACAAGATGCGGGAAGCTAGGCTCAGATGGTTCGGACACGTGCGGAGGAGAAGTCTAAACGCCCCAGAATAATGTCATCAAGATAAGACTTTAAAGTAGAAACTTCTGAAGCATCATCAAGATAAGACTTTAAAGCAGAAACTTCTAAAGCATCATCTCCCATTAGAATAATGCCATCTATATAAATGGCAAGAATGACCAAAGAGTGCCCCAGACCTTTTTGTAAATAAACTATAATCATTGAGAGAGTGGACAAACACCTTTGCACAAAGTGCACTTGAAAGTTTGGCATACCATTGCGTCGAAGCTTGTTTTAGCCCATAAAGGGATTTTTGAATTTGGCAAACAAAAGGCTGGGTAGGACTGGATGGAGAATCAACAAAAAAAAACCTGAGACAATTTCATATACACCTCCTCATCCAAATCCCTATGAAGAAAGGCGTTATTCATATCAAGTTGAAAAAGAAGCTATTGTTTCTTTACAACTACGGCAATAAGACACTTGACAGTTGTCATCTTAATCACATGTGAAAAAGTCTCATTGTAATCCACCCCAGCAGTCTGTGTGTCACCCCTAACCACTAACCTAGCTTTATACCTCTCTACAGACCCATCAACCTTAAACTTGATCTTATATACCCATTTACTCCTAATGTCTTTCTTCTCAATAGGTAATGGTAAACAAACCATGTATGATTAGCCTCCAGAGTCTCAAATTCCTTTCTCATTGCTTCTTGTCATTCACGTACCAAAGCAGCTTGAGAATAAGTGTGAGGCTCAGAAAGTACTGCTTGTGTCCTAGGTTGCTTAGACAGGAAACTAGACTTAGGCCCTGAAGGGAGAGAAGTAGAAATAGAAGAACATTAATAGTCATTAAGATAAGAGGGAGTAGCATGTGGTCTGGCAGATCTTCTCAAAGGCACAGAAGTTAGTTCATTTGATGTAGATGAAACAACGGATGTTGGAGTGGGATAGGAACTGAAAGGTGCAGGATTAAGAGGAGAAGAGGAAGGAGAACTTGAATTGGAAGAAGAATCAACAGTAGGAGCAAAAGAGGAATGAGGAAAAGAACTAGAAGTAGATGAATCAGAAAGAGGAGTAGAAGAGGAATGGGGAGAAGAACTAGAAATAGCTGAATCAAAGAGGAATATCATTAACAAAAGAAAAAATGGCAGGAGAAAACATGGAAGAGGAATGCGAAGCAGAAGACATCAGCGCAAAAGAAAAAACTGACTCATGAAAAACAACATCTCTAGAAACAAAGAATGTTTTAGTTGCTAGACTAAGAAGTTTGTAACATTTCTTCCCAAAAGGGTACCCCTTAAAAACTGCAGGGATAGACCTGTTAGGAAACTTATCTCTATGGACAGGAGGTTTAGAGGCACAGTAGAGACAACCAAATACCCTTAAATGGGAATAAACTGAAACTGAACTAAAAGCATCTCAAAAAGAAATTTATTTTGAAGCAATTTAAAAGGAAATATATTGATCAACTTAGTGGTAGTAAGAACACATTCCCCCCAGTATTTTATTGGCACTTTAGAATGGAAAAGAAGAGATCTGGAGATTTCAAGTAAATGTCTGTGCTTTTTCTCCACTATCCCATTTTATTGAGGGGTGTAGGGACAGGAAGTATGATGAATAAGCCCTTGATCAGCAAAAAAAAATAAAGTTGAAGGGCTAGATCCTAACTCCAAAGCATTATCAGATCTCACAGTCAACACCTTAGAATTGAATTGTGTGTGGACCTTGGCAATGAAAGCTTTAAGAATAGGAAATGCATTTGATTTTGCTTTCAGTAAATGAGTCCAAGTAGTTCTTGTAAAATCATCAACAATTGTTAGAAAATATTTGCAGCCATTATTGTAGGAACATTATAGGGGCCCCAAGTGTCAACATGAATTAATTGAAAAGTTGAATTAGTATGAATTGTGCTATCGGGGAAGGGTAATCTAGTTTGCCTTGCCATTGGACAAATAATACAAATAAAATCATGTTTACCAGAAAGTAAAGGAGAAATAGATGAAATAGATTCCAAATTAACAAATGGAATATGCCCCAATCTACCATGCCAAAGAATGTTTATTTTATTCAAATGTTGAGTATTTACAAATGGAACAGAAGAAACAGAATACTCTACATCATTCTTATCACAAGCAGGGAAAGCAGAGATATTAGAACAAGTAAAAGCAGAGGCTTGTATGGCAGTAGTAGGTGAAATAGGCGATGTCGAGGGAGGCAGGTGCAAGACTTTACATGTTGTGTTTTATGAAACACCAGATGCCTCCTCATGGAAAGGTCCTGTATAAAACAGGCAAAGGAACTGAAGATAAGCAAACAATTCAATTGAGAAACCAACTTGTGTACAAATATCAAGTTGAACTAAAAACTAGGAACCAAAAGCACATGAGACAGAATAGTACCATTGGATAAATGTAAATCTCCAACACATGCTACTTTGACTTTATAACCATTTGGGTGGGTGACCAAGTAAGGAATGGGTAATGGTTTAATGTTTAGAAAAAGATTACTATGTGAGGTCATGTGATCAGTAGCCCTAGAGTCTAAAATCCAAGAGTGTTTATCAACTTTACACAGCAAGAAAGTACTAACTGAATATTTAGGCTTATTTCTAGAAAAGAAACTAAGGATACCTGCAAAGTTCGTAGAAACAGCAAAGTTGGAGACTGAGGTAGAAGACTGATCAGACACATGATGTTGTTGTAACAAGAAAAGTAGCTGGTTGCATTGGTCAATTGTCAACCCCTGAATAGCTGGAACCGTGGCAGTTGGTGTCTTAGTAAAAGGGCTTAGTCCCAAGCTGAGAAATCTATTACTCTTGGTGAACTTGAAATTTGGGGAGAAATGTATCTTATAATATTTCTCCATTGTATGCCCAGGTTTGTTGCAGTAGCTACATACCACATTATGTCTCCTGAGATCAAAGGTGGTCTTAGGATGAAAAGTAGATCTTTGAGACCCCACCGAGAATGAAGCAGATTCTGAGCTGAAATGGGAAGGAGGAGGTTGAATTTATCGTTGTCGCTCATTATTCACCAGAAGAGAGTAGGACTTGTTAATAGAAGGGAAGAGACTCATCATAAGCAGATTAGTCCTAGCATTGGCATAGCTATCATTCAAACCCATCAGAAACTGGTAGAACCTCTGATTCTCCTCACGTTTTTGAATATCCATTCTACCACCCCCCACAAGTGCAGTGAGAATCCGTATGACCAGTCAGTGTGCTGAGTTCGTCCCAAATACTCTTTATCCTCGCATAATACTTAGAAACACTCATTGAGCCCTTAGAGATTGAGGCAAGTTCATTTTTGACCTGATAACCCATAATTTCACTCGGCTGACCATACCTGTCTTCCAATTTCATCCAAACATCTTTGGCAAGTTGACAATAGAGGACATGACACTCTTCCGAATTACTGGAGAAAGAAGATTATGGATCCATGATATCACTATGCTAAACACATATCCCATTGACGAGAGAAAGGTGAATTTGGAGGTGGCCTCTCACAGTCAGGTTGAATGAAATACAACTTATTCTTAACCGAGAGAGCAACAAGCATACTCATACGCCAATCGCTATACCCAGTTCCATCGAATACGCTTCCCACTAGTGAAAGCACCAAATTGTCAGATAGATGAATGTAAATGAGATGGTTATGATCAATTATGTCATCGGGTGAATTATCACAACCAGAGTGCTCAGTCGAAGTAGAAGGAGACTTATCAGAAACTAGAGAGCCATAACGGAAGAGGTGAATCCAATATTGTTGCAAATAGGTTTCGCTACTTTATAACTCTCCGATCATAAACAAACAAAATTCTGGGAAAGGAATATAGTAAAATAGAATTCAATGCAAATCAAAAAGAAAATGAGAGAAATCACTAGCGAAAAATTGAAGTCCGACGATATTCCGGCAAATAGAAAATGCAATCCTTTCTCCAACGAGACTCAATTCTTGCGTTTTACCTCGCGAGGAGACGCGTGTTCCCGGTTTTAAATTTATTTTGTCTCCTATTTGGTTTTGGACTTAATTATTTTCATCTAAATCTTTTTCCTACACATATAAATAGTCATTAAATATCATTTTTAGAAGTGAGTTTTGCGACCGGAGGCAAGAATTGACGTGGAGGCAACAACACCACGCTTGGAGGAGGCTTTCAACTAATTTTTCTCCTCTTCTCTTCCTTTAATCTCATAGTTTATTAGTTCTAGAGTTGTTGGGTGTTACATGAAAATTGTAGTTTGAAGTTTAAATTATTCTTACTATTTTATCATATTGGTTTATTTATTCAATCTTGCGCTGAATTATTTGATTGTTTGATCACCAATTGAATACTATCTACGAATCTAGGATTGAACTCGGAAAAGAAAATTCTAGATTGCATATAAGATTGAGTAGATCAAGATCTTAACTCGGAGTGGGGCGGATTTGCGGTTAGGATAGGAATATACCTAATCTCCTTACTTGGTTAGTATACATGAATTATTAATGCGTTCTTGTTAATTCTAATTCCATAGGAATATAGGCGTTAAATTAGCTTGAATAGGCGAGTAGTACTTCGGGAGAAGGCTACGAGCAATATTAACTATGTCAACCAATAAACCAGACAAATTAATTAGACGATTTAAGTGAAAAACTCAACGGGATTGCTAGCTAACCCATAGCTCTAGAATATTCACTCACATTGAATTAGTCTTTAAGCTTATCATTGTTTTCTTTAATCTCTTAATTTGTTACTCTAGATTAAATTTTAGTTAGATATTCATACTTTACGATTCGCTTGAATAGATTAATTGTTTGGGTTTTATTTAGTTGATTGTTAATCACAAGTCCCTGTGGGTACGATATCTAGACTTACAATCCTATATTACTTGTACGACCACGTATACTTACGTGTGCGTTTAGGATCAACAAGTTTTTGGCGCCGTTGCCGGGGACATAGAAATTAACTAGTCTACTAGATTAGATTTTTACTCTTTGTCTATTCAAGTTTTTAAATTTTTATCTTAGTTTAATATTTACTATCTTTGTTGATATGGCATCTTGGAATGATAATTGGTCGAATATTGGTTATTCTTATTTTGGTGATCCCTGTTCATATTGTGGAGGACCACATTTGTGGCAAAATTGTGAATCTCAATATTATGAGTGAAATTTTTGTAATGTGTGTGGTTGTCAAGGTGACCATTAGGATGGTTGTCCTATCTCAGAGCTCTTATTATGATGTTTCTAATAATGTTTATGAGTTTGATAGGAGCAATGAAGTGGAGGATGAGGAACGTGCTGCCCTTATTATGGACATGATGAGGCAAGTAGCCGAGCAACAAGATAAAAATCAAAAGGCTATACAAAGAATTAGTGCAGCAATCATGAGAATGAAGGACGATGCGGACGAAGTGGCTAAAGAGAGTGAGTTCCCACCAAAAGATAATTTTGAAGAAGCAGATATAGTGAGCCAATCTTGGCTAGAGGAACATGCTCAATGGATAAAATCTCATGATTTCTTTGTGATGGTCTTTCAAGTATGATAAAACAGCTGATAGAAGGACGAATTGAGCTCATGCAAGAGATAGACCAATTTGGCTCAGATATCCATGACCTGCAGACTTAATTGAATAAAAAGGTTGTGGCATCTGATACCCTACAATAAATTTTTATGGATACTGGCCAGCTTGAGGAGCGGAAAGAGAAATTCCAACTATTCGACCAAAATATTATTAATGATACAAAGGTTGACGAAGAGTGCAAAATTGAGGATGTCAAAATAATATAGTTTTGGAGTTGGAGCATACTGGACCTCACTCTAAATACTTTTCAACATTTTGTTTGGTTGGTGACAGGAGAATTGATCCATTTGAGCATATGGAGGAGTCAATGGATGAGGAACAAAGTGTTTATATTCTGAAATTTGTCATACCAAGGAGACAAAACAACATCCCTCACTTAAAGGTCAAGAAGTGCAAGATGCGATACCTAGTGTTTGGTTCCTTTATTTTTACACCACCGCCTCAAGAACGTGATAGGAAAATTGATGCAAAATTAGGGGCGCAAATTTATATCCTCAAAGTGAAAGGAAAAGTGGTGAGCGTGATGGCATCGTGCCGCGACGCTAATTCAGGCGCTTGTTGGGAGACAACCCAATTATATATTTTTATTTTTGTTTATTTTTTTTATTGTATTATTTTTGTAGTATTGTTTTTGTATTTTTGTAGGAGTAAGAACATGGAGTCAAAGCCAATAGGCCTGTGCAAAAGCGAGCAGGTAGTTGAAACTAAGTGTGAGGTACCCACACAAAGGACCATACCTGGAGAAGTCTGAGTATCCCGTGAGCTGCTAATTCTTCGGCCTTTGGCCTACCAGGGAGTCTCTTTTATCCTCTTGTTGTTTATAGTGTGCTTGAGGACACTGCACTCTTTTAAGTGTTGGGTGGGAGAATTCTCTAGATAATTAGTAGTAGGATGTTAGAAAAATGTTAACTTCTTATTTTTGTTTTAGTAGTTGTGTAGTAGTTTAGTAGCTATGACTTAAATAAAAATTTTAAAAAAAAAAGGTAGAAAAATTAGGCTATTCCCGATGATGGATCTCCTAGACAGTTTTCATGAGGGATTTAAGTCTAAAGAAAAGGAAAAAAAAAAGATTTTCTATGTAGGTAGTGTAATAATTCCCCCTTGATTTTTTTTTTGTGTCGCGGTTCTTTTCCAAGGGTTTTATTTGAATCGAGTGCAGTTAGTTTTATTTGTTTTAGGAGTAGGAGCCACTATGAGATGAATTGAATTGAAGCAATATCTCTTGACTTTGTTATGCCTTGAGAATAGTGAGTACTTTGGTTATGATGCTTAGGCTCAGTTTTTGACTCTTGTATAAGTATCTTAAATCGTATGATCTTACTTTGCTTAACTACTTTGACTAGAGTGTCTTGATGAGTCCAATCCTGAGTGAGTTATGTGCCAGGTGTGTGAGAGGTTTGTGTGTTATTTTGTGCATTGCATTTGATGTCTAGAACTTGCCCTGTATATTTGCAAAGAGAAATAGTAGTGTTGTTCAGTCTTGGAAGTGATATAGGCGTTTCTTTGTTGAGCGAGATATATATAGTTTACCCGCTTAATTGTTATATATCGTAGTTAACCCTTTGAGCCTGTAATCATGTTTCTTTGGCAACTACATTACAAGCCTTACCCATTTGTGTGAATTAACCATCTATTTGAACCTTTTCACCTCTCATGAGCACTTGAATTATTATGAACTTTGTAAAAGTTAAAGTGTGGGGTGGTTGGTTTTGCTTTTGAGTGAAACTAATGAAATAAGGAGAAAGGTGCACTATTTTGAAAAATAAAAAAATAAAAGCCACTTGAATTGAAAAAGAAATTAAAAAAAAGTAGTTGTAGTGTGAAAAATATTCCTTGATAGTGGTGACTCTTGATGTAATTATGCTTAAAGAAGTATGAAGTTAATATACATTGATGTGAAGGTGGAGTTATGATTGGACATAAGTGTGGGGTTTAAATATTAAAATATATGTATTAAAGTGCTTAGGGAGGTGTAGTCACCCTTATATCCAAATGTATCTTACCTGACCCGCAGCCTACATTACAACCAATTAAAGTCCTACTTGATCCTAGACTAAATGAGCTCGATTAGTAGAGTAGTACAGTACGGGCAAGCCTATGGTGCATCTTTTGTGGCATATGGATGTTATTTCTGAGAGTGGGTGAACTTTTTTCTATCTTGAGTTCCTAATTGCTCTTAAATTTTTATTGTGTGTGTAAGTACTCTCTTTTGTTGTATGAGGGCACTTGATTCATGAAGGAAAGGTAATGTCATTAACCTCTATGTTAGAGTAAGTGAGTGAGTTGTGAATAATGCGTGGTACTCGCGAGTCAAATCTTGAGGTGAAGATGTTACACCCTTGTGCTTAGTCTATTTTAAAGATTCTTGGTGTGATGAGTTAGGAGAATTATTTAAAATGGTCGTGTCTATATAAAGTGTAGTTTGATTGCTCGAGGACGAGCAACGTTTAAGTGTGGGGTACTGATGTTTGGCTATAATTCCATATTTTTAGTGCATTACTGTGATGACCCAAAATGTCATCTTTAAAGTTAATAATTAATTATGTGTTCTAAGACCTCGAAAAGCAATATTTATCATTACTCGACTTGCGTGCGCAATCCGCAAAATTTTTCGGAAAGTTTTAATGTGAAAAATGGATTAAAATGTTAATTAGAGCTTTAAAACTCAACTGAGTTGACTTTGGTCAATATTTTGAGCAAACGGATCGGAAGGTCCATATCGTGATTTGGGACTTGGGCGTATGCCCGGAATCAAATTCTGAGGTCCCTAGCCCGAGATATGAAATTTTGATGAAAAATTAAAAATTTAAGTTCAAATAGTGATCGGATGTCAAATTATGTGCAAACGATCCCGGAATAGAATTTTGATAATTTCAACAGCTCCGTATGGTGATTTTGGACTTAGGAGCGTAATCGAAATTTTATTTGGAAGTCCATAGTGAAATTAGGCTTGAAATTGCTAAAATAGGAATTTAAATTTTGGAAGTTTGACCGGGGAGTTGACTTTTTGATATCAGGGTCGGAATCCAGTTCTGAAAATTTTTATAGCTCTGTTATATCATTTATGACTTGGGTGCAAAATTTGAGGTCAATCGGACTTGATTTGATAGGTTTCGACATCGAATGTAAAAGTTGGAAATTCTAAGTTTCATTAAGCTTGAATTGGAGCATGATTCATGATTTTAGCATTGTTTGATGTGATTTGAGGTTTCAAATAAGTTCGTATGATATTTTAGGACTTGTTGGTGTATTTGATTGAGGTCCCGAGGGTCTCGGATGAGTTTCGGATAGTTAACGGATAAAAAATATGACTTAAAGAGCTGCTGCAAATTTTCTTCTGCTGTGCAATCGAGCCCAAAAATTGAAGGCCAGAAATCGAGCCCAGAAATTGAGCCGAGGAACGAAGGCAGGCTCGAGAGCCATGATCGAAGGCAAGGCTCGAAGGCCAGTGATCGAAGGCCCATGATCGAGGCCCAGGATCGAGGGTTATGACCAAGGCCAGTGATCGAATGCAATAAAGATCGAAGCCATGATCGATAGCCAGGATCGATGGTTGTGATCGAGCTCCAGGGTCGAGGGCCATGATCAAAGGCCATGACCGAGGTCTATGATCGAGGGCAATGATCGAGGGCCATGATCGAGCCCCAGGATCGAAGGTACATGATTGAGGTCCAGCCCGGACAGATATGTAAGTTTATAAAACTGGGGATTTCGTCCCATTTGCTATTTTTGACGAACTTGAGCTTGAGCAGAAGCGATTTTTGACAGATTTTCAAGGAAAAATATTTGGGTAAGTGATTCTAACTCGGAATTTGGTCAATATATACGAATATATCATTGTTTTCACCATTTAATTAGTGTATTGAGATGGAAATTTGGGAAAATTTTAGAAATCTCATAAAAATATATTTTTGAGGTTTATGTATCGATTCGGAGTCGGATTTGAGTAAAACTGGTATGGTTGGACTCGTAGTTGAATGGGTTGTCAGATTTTATAAGTTTTGCCGGATTCCGAGACGTGGGCCCCACGGGTAATTTTTGAGTTAATTTCGGATTTTATTGAAAAATATAGTATTTTCTTATGAAATTGATTCCTTTAATTTTTGTTGATTATATTGAATTAATTATGACTAGATTCGAGTCGATCAGAGTCGGAAGATCACGAAAAAGGCATACTACTTGATTAAATTGGAGCAAGTCGAGGTAAGTGACTTGTCTAACTTTGTGTGGGAGAAATTTCCCTAGGATTGATATTAATTGTAATGTGATGAAAGTCGTGTACACGAGGTGACGAGTGTGTACACAGACTAAATGTGAAGGATTATGTTTTTAAATTGTGAAGATCATTGTTGCATATTAATTAAATTACTAAATCTTGTTATATTCTTCATCATTGATTTGATTTGTATACTTTAAATTTGCTTGACATTTTCCTACTAATTATTTTACATGTTTAGTTGAAACTTGATTTCTTTTATTTTGTGCATTATTTGAAAAACAAATTCTTAAATTTAAATATTATTAATATGAAGTATTTGATATTTTAAATTTGGTATTGAAGCAACGTATTAAAGATTTTGAAATATTATTTTGCTGAATTATTTATTCCTGAATATTTGTGTAAGATTTTCGTACACATTGTGATGGAGTCGTGAGCTCTTTATTATGGAAAAATATTATTGATGATTTATTTTGGCATGAGCCGTGAGCTCTTTATTGTGGAAAAATATTATTGATAACTTATTTTGGCATGAGTCGTGAGCTCTTTATTGTGAAAAACATTGTTGTTGAATTATGTTGGCAAGTTAAATTATTTGAGCACTTGAGGTGTAAATTATGATATATTGTGATATTGATACGCATGCGGTGGTATAAGGTCTGGGTATTGAAATGTATGCGGTGAGATAAAGGTGGCTTGATACGCGTGGCTAGTAGGGGGAACTACTAGAAGTCATGCGGTGTGATAAGGATGGCTAAAACGCGGGATGCTATTTCGAAAAAAATATTTTCTTTAAAATAAATTGTGAAGGCTCCTGCAGTGAGATAAGAAAATGAGATATTGTGAATTTATTTATGATTTGGGACTACGAGGCAGTACCTCGTGAGTGCCCTTGTTAATATTGATTTATGGCCATAGTTGCCTTTGATTATTTGTTGTTATTTTCTTAAAGTTGAAAGGAATTCTGTTTTGATTCCACGAGATATTATTTGCCATTATTTTATATAATTAAATGGTGACATACTACTTGATTCATTCCCATTGTCATTTTATTTTATTATATTGTTAAACATTTTACCATGCCATTATTATTTTCCAGTATGGCCTGACCTGACCTCGTCACTACTCTACCGAGGTTAGGCTTGGCACTTATTGGGTACCGCTGTGGTGTACTCATACTACGCTTATGCACATCTTTTTGTGCAGATTCAGGTACTCCTTACCAGCCCCGTCATCAGTGAGTTACTTATGCACGGAGACTTCGAGTTATATCTACCAGCGTCCGCAGACTCCGGAGTCCCCTTCTATCATTATTGTGTTGCTTCCTTATTTTCTTTAGACCTTGATATATATATAGAGAGAGAGAGACATTGAGGATAGATTCTTAGAAGCTTGTAACTTATTTCTACCGGGTTTTGGGAGTTGAAATTGTTTGAATTGTAATTTATTTATTTCAGATTTAGATTTTTATTCCGCATTGATAGGCTTACCTAGTCTTAGAGACTAGGTGCCATCACGACATACTACGAAGAAAATTTGGGGTCATGACAAGTTGGTATCAGAGCACTATGATCATAGGTGTCATGAGTCACAAGCAGGTTTAGTAGAGTCTTGCGAATCGGTACGGAGACGTCTGTACTTATCTTCGAGAGGCTATGGAACTGTTAGGAAATATTCACTTTTTTTATTCCTTATCGTGCGCATTTGTTGACTTCAAAGTTCTAAACCATTGTCTTTCTATTCTCTCACAGATAGTAAGGACATGCATAACTGGATCCGATGATCAGACACCTGTGCCCCCTGTTGGATCCGCAAGAGGCCGGGGTCGGGGCAGAGGTTGAGCCAGAGGCCGAGGAAGACCATGTGGTGCAGCCAGAGCACCTGCACGAGCTGCTGCACCAGAGCCACCAGTAGCTCCAGTTGGAGAGCAGGCACCTGAGACGCCTGTTACTACTCCTACACTTCAGGAGACCCTTGCCCAGGTTTTGAGCATGTTTGGCACTCTAGCTCAGGCAGGGTTAATTCCACTTGCTCCTACCATATCTCAGGTCGGGGGAGGAGCACAAACTCCCGCCGCCCGTACTTCAGAGCCACGGGCCCAAGTTGACCATGCCCCGGAGATTATACCAGTGCAGCCAGTTGTCCCAGTTCGGCCTCAGATTAGGACATCAGTTTCAGAGGGGAAGCAGCTCAGGCTCGAGAGGTACATAAGGTCCACCCTCCCACTTTCAGCGGTTTAGTTTCAGAGGATGCTCAGGGTTTTCTGGAGGAATGTCACCTAAGGCTGGCAAGTGGGTCGGTCCGGGACCGCGAGCCAAACGGGCCAGGACCGTTAAGACCGAATTTAGTGGGCCTGGGCCGGTCTCGTAGGCTGGTCCTATGCTTTGGGCCCGCCAGGACCAGGACCATTTGGCCCGCCGGGGACCGGCCCGGGACCGAACCGGTCCTTTCGCGTGCCAAACGGTCCCAACGTTTAACTTTTTTTAAAAAAAATTAAAAAATAGCTATTTATATATATATATATATATATATATATATATATATATATATATATATATATATATGTGTGTGTGTGTGTGTGTGTGAGTGTGTTTTTTTTAAAATTAGTTATATATGTGTGTATGTATTTTTTTAATTACTTATAATAATATAATAATATAACCCCTTTATTCTCCATTACTCCTTGTCCCCTTTATATAATAAAATAACCCCTTTATTCTCCATTATTTTTTGTCCCCTATATATAATAATATAATAATATAGTAAGATAACTTATATTTAATTTTTTTTAAAATCTGGTGGGCCTATTTAACCCGCGGGCCGGGACCATTTAGCCCGGGATCAAACGGGCCCGGGCCCGGCTCGGTCTCTACAAAAAGACCGTTTAGCCCTGGCCCGTTTAATTTGGGACCGGTCCGGAACCGGGCCCGAGACCGTTTGGACCGGCCCACTTGACCTATTTAGGCCCGGGACCGGCCCACTTGCCACCCTTAATGTCACCGTATCCTTCGTACTATGGGTATTATGGATTCCAGTAGGGTTTCTTTCACGGCATTCCAGTTTAGAGGAGCAACCTACCAGTGGTGGCGGGCATATGAGTTGGATAGTCCGGCTGAGGCAGTTTCACTCACTTGGACTCAATTTTCAGATATGTTCTTAAGGGAGTATGTTCCTCAGAGTCTTAGAGATGCATGGCGCGCATAGTTTGAGCAGTTGCGCCAGGGTTCTATGACCGTGTCAGAGTATGCGGTCCGATTCAGTGATTTGTCTAGGCATGCACCAGCCTTAGTTGCTACTGTTCGAGAGCGGGTTCGCAGATTTATTGAGGGTCTCCACCCTAGTATCAGATACAGTATGGCTCGAGAGTTAGAGATGGACATCACATACTAACAGGTGGTGTCAATTGCTAGGAGATTGGAAGGTATGCAGATCTTGGAGAGGGAAGCTAAGAGACCCCGAGATTCTGGCACATATAATAATTCTCGTGCCCCAGTTGCAGCCCGTCATGGTAGAGGTTATGTGAGTCGTCCTATTCATTCAGCGCTTCCAGCTTCCAGTGGTATTCCGGCTACTCCCAGACCTCAGATTCCATATTATGCACCGCCAGTGTCTACTATACCTCCTGTACGGGGTGCTTTCAGCGGACAGTCTAGTCGATCAGGCCTGAGCCAGTCCCAGCAGCCACGTCCTCCGAGGGCTTATTTTGAGTGTGGTGACACTTGTCATATCATGAAGGATTGCCCCAGACTTAGGAGGGGTGCACCTCCACGGGTTTCTCAAGCCCCACCTACTCCACAGGGTCCTCAGGCTTCTCAGGCCATGATTACTGCACCAGTTGCCACTCCACCTGCACAACTAGCCAGAGGTGGAGGTCGGACAGGTAGAGGTCGCCCTAGAGGGGGAGGCCACGCAAGATATTATGCCCTTCCTACTAGGACAGATGTCATTGCATCCGATTCTATTATCACAGATATTATTCCGGTTTGTCATAGAGATGAATCAATCTTATTTGATCCAGGCTCCACTTATTCTTATGTGTCATCTTATTTTTCCCCGTATTTGGGCGTATCACGTGATTCATTGAGTTCTTCTACTTATGTATCTACACCGATAGGTGAATCTATTATTGTGGACCGCGTGTATCGGTCGTGTTTAATTGTTATCAGTGGTTTTGAGACTAGAGCTGATTTATTATTGCTCAGTATGGCGGATTTCGATATTATTTTGGGCATGGACTAGTTGTCGCCCTATCATGCTATTATTTATTGTTACGCCAAGACGGTGACGTTGGCTATGCCAGGTCTACCGTGGCTAGAGTGGAGAGGTACCTCGGATCATGTGTCCTAGCAGGGTTGTTTCATTTCTTAAAGCTCAACGAATGGTTGAGAAGGGGTGTGATATGTATCTGGCCTATGTAAGAGATGTTAGTATTGATACTCCTACCGTGGAGTCAGTTCCTATAGTAAGGGATTTTCCTAATGTATTTCCAGCGGATCTTCCGGGTATGCCACCCGACAGGGATATTGACTTTGGCATTGATTTGTTACCGGGCACTCAGCCTATTTCAATTCCACCATACCGTATGGCCCTAGCAGAGTTGAAAGAATTAAAAGAATAGTTACAGGAATTGCTGGATAAGGGCTTTATTCAGCCCAGTGTATTGCCTTGGGCTGCTCTTGTCTTATTTATAAAGAAGAAAGATGGTTCCATGCGGATGTGTATTGATTACCGCCAGCTGAACAAGGTTACAGTGAAAATATATGTATCCATTGCCATGTATTGATGACCTATTTGATCAGCTTCAGGGTTCCAGAGTGTTTTCTAAAATTGACTTGCGTTCAGGCTATCATCAGTCAAAGATTCAGGAGCCAGATATCCCGAAGACTGCTTTCACGATTCGGTACGGTCAATACGAGTTCCTTGTGATGTCTTTCGGGCTGACCAATGCCCCAGCAGCATTTATGCACTTAATGAATAGTGTATTTCAACCCTATCTTGATTCTTTTGTCATTTTATTTATTGATGACATTCTGGTGTATTCCCGGAGTCGGGAAGATCATGAACAACACCTGAGGATTGTGCTTCAGATTTTGAGAGAAAATAAGTTTTATGCAAAATTTTCAAAGTGTGAATTTTGGCTTGATTTAGTGGGATTTTTGGGTCATATAGTTTCGTGCGAGGGAATCAAGGTAGATTCGAAGAAGATTGAAGCAGTGTAGAGTTGGTCCAGACCGTCCTCAGTTACGAAAATCTGGAGTTTCCTTGGTTTGGTACGGTATTATCGCCGATTTGTAAAGGGTTTCTCTTCTATTGCTGCATCTATGACCAAATTGACCTAGAAGGGTGCTCCGTTCAGGTGGACCGAGGAATGTGAGGAGAGCTTCCAAAATCTCAAGACAAATTTGATTACAACCCAGTATTGGCATTACCTAAAGGTACAGGGTCTTATACTGTGTATTGTGATGCGTCGCGTATTGGTCTCGCCGTAGTGTTGATGCAAGACGGTAGGGTGATTGCCTACGCATCCAGACAGTTAAAGGTGCATGAGAAGAACTATCATGTACATGACCTTGAGTTAGCAGCTATTGTTCATGCCTTGAAGATTTGGCGGCATTACTTATACGGTGTCCATTGTGAGGTCTACACCGATCACCGGAGTCTACAACATCTGTTTAAACAAAAGGATCTTAATTTGCGGTAGCGGATATGGTTAGAGTTGCTTAAGGATTATGATATCACCACTCTCTATCATCCCGGGAAGGCCAATGTAGTAGCCAATGCCTTGAGTCGTAAGACGGAGAGTTTGGGCAGCTTAGCATATTTACCGGTAGCAGAGAGGCCTTTAGCCTTGGATGTTCAGGCCTTGGCCAACCAGTTTGTTATACTGGATGTTTCTGAGCCAAGCCGAGTTTTGGCTTATGTGGTTTCTCAGTCTTCTCTTTATGATCGCATCAAGGAACGTCAGTATGATGACCCACATCTGCTTGTACTTAAGGACACAGTTCAGCACGTTGATGCCAAGGAAGTCGTAATTGGAGATGGCGGTGTATTACAGATGCAGGGCAGGCTATGCGTGCCTAATGTTGATGGTTTGCATGAATTTATTCTCCAGGAGGCTCACAGTTCGCGGTACTCCATTCATCCGAGTACTGCGAAGATGTATCAGGACTTGAGGCAACATTACTGGTGGAGGAGGATGAAGAAAGACATAGTGGAATATGTAGCTCGGTGCCTAAATTGTCAGCAGGTGAAGTATGAGCATCAGTGGCCAGGTGGGTTGTTTCAGAAGTTAGAGATTCCGGAGTGGAAATGGGAGCGAATCACTATGGACTTCGTTGTTAGACTTCCACGGACTCAGCAAAAGTTTGATGCAGTTTGGGTGATTATGGATAGGCTGACCAAGTCAGCTCATTTCGTTCCTATGATAACTACCTACTCTTCCAAGCAGCTGGCTCAGGTATATATTCGTGAGATTGTCAGACTTCACGGTGTACCGGTATCTATCATCTCTGACCGGGGTACACAGTTTACCTCACGATTTTGGAGGGTTGTACAGCGAGAGTTGGGTACTCGTGTGGCGTTGAGTACAACATTTCACCCTCAGACGGACGGACAGTCTGAACGCACTATTCAGATACTGGAGGATATGCTCTGTGCGTGTGTGATAGATTTTGGGGGTGCTTGGGACCAGTTCTTACCACTTGCTGAGTTTGCTTACAACAACAGTTACCAGTCGAGCATTCAAATGGCTCCGTATGAGGCCTTGTATGGTAGGCGGTGCCGGTCTCCAGTGGGTTGGTTCGAATCGGGCGAGGCTAGGCTATTGGGTATAGACTTGGTTTAGGATGCCTTGGAAAAGGTTAAGTTGATTCAGGATCGACTTCATACAGCCCAATCTAGACAGAAGAGTTATGCGGATCGGAAGGTTCGTGATATTGCATTCATGGTTGGTGAGCGGGTATTGCTCCGGGTTTCGCCTATGAAGGGTGTGATGAGGTTCGGGAAGAAGGGCAAGTTGAGCCCTAGGTATATTGGACCTTTTGAGATTCTTGAGAGAGTTGGAGAGGTGGCTTACAGACTTGCACTACCACCTAGTCTCTCCGTAGTTCATCTGGTAGTCCATGTTTCTATACTTCGAAAATATCACGGCGATCTGTCTCATGTGTTAGACTTCATTTCGGTTCAGTTGGACAAGGATCTATCTTATGTTGAGGAACCAGTGGCTATTTTAGATAGGCAGGTTCGAAAGCTGAGGTCAAAGGTTCAGTCGTCCGATCGAAGAGGCGACTTGGGAGACCGAGCATGATATGCGCAGCTGTTATCCACACTTATTCACCAGCTCGGGTACTTTTTCTAACTCCGTTCGAGGACGAACGTTTGTTTTAGAGGTGGAGAATGTGATGACCCAAAATGTCATCTTTAAAGTTAATAATTAATTATATATTCTAAGACCTCGAAAAGTACTATTTATCATTACTCGACTTGCGTTTGCAGTCCGTAAAATTTTCCGGAAAGTTTTTATGTGAAAAATGGATTAAAATATGAATTAGAGCTTTAAAACTCAATTAAGTTGACTTTGGTCAATATTTTGAGCAAACGGACTCGGATCAGTGTTTTGACAGTTTTGATAGCTCCGTATTGTGATTTGGGACTTGGGCGTATGCCCAGAATCAAATTCTGAGGTCCCTAGCCTGAGATATGGAATTTTGATGAAAAATTACAAGTTTAAGTTCAAATAGTGACCGGATATCGAACTATGTGCAAACGACACCGAAATAGAATTTTTATGATTTCAACAGCTCCGTATGGTAATTTTGGACTTAGGAGCATGATCGGAATTTTGTTTGAAAGTCCGTAGTGAAATTAGGCTTGAAATGGCTAAAAGAGGAATTTAAATATTGGAAGTTTGACCAGGGAGTTGACTTTTTGATATCGGAGTCGGAATCCAGTTCTGAAAATTTTTACAGCTCCATTATGTCATTTATGACTTGGGTGCAAAATTTAAGGTCAATCGGACTTGATTTGATAGGTTTTGACATCGAATGTAGAAGTTGGAAATTCTAAGTTTCATTAAGCTTGAATTGGAGCATGATTCATGATTTTAGCGTTGTTTGATGTGATTTGAGATTTTAAATAAGTTTGTATGATGTTTTATGACTTGTTGGTGTATTTGGTTGAGGTCCCGAGGACCTCGGGTGAGTTTCGGATGGTTAACGGATCAAAAATGGGACTTAAACAGCCGTTGCAAAAGCTGCTGCAAATTTTCTTCTGCTGTGCAATCGAGCCCAAAAATCGAAGGCCAAAAATCGAACCCAGAAATCAAGCAGAAATCGAGCCGAGGATGGAAGGCAGGCTCGAGAGCAATGATCGAAGGCAAGGCTCGAGGGCCATGATCGAAGGCAAGCTCGAAGGCCAGTGATCGAAGGCCCAGGATCGAGGGATATGACCAAGGCCAGTGATCGAAGGCCATAAAGATCGAAGCCATGATTGATAGCCAGGATCGATGGTTGTGATTGAGCCCCAGGGTCGAGGGCCATGATCGAAGGCCATGATCGAGGGCCATGATCGAGCCCCAGGATCGAAGGTCCATGATCGAGGTACAGCCCGGACGGATCTGTAAGTTTATAAAACTAGGGATTTCGTCCCATTTGCCATTTTTGACGAACTTGAGCTTGAGCAGAAGCGATTTTTGATAAATTTTCAAGAAAAACATTTGGGTAAGTGATTTTAACTCGGAATTTGGTCAATATACACGAATATATCATTATTTTTACCATTTAATTAGTGTATTGAGATGAAAATTTGGGAAAATTTTAGAAGTATCATAAAATGGATTTTTGAGATTTCTCTGTCGATTCGGAGTCGGATTTGAGTGAAACTGGTATGGTTGGACTCGTAATTGAATGGGTTGTCAGATTTTGTAAGTTTCGCCGGTTTTCGAGACGTGGACCCCTTAAGCAATTTTTGAGTAAATTTCGGATTTTATTTAAAAATATAGTATTTTCTTATGAAATTGATTCCTTTAATTTTTGTTGATTATATCGAATTAATTATGACTAGATTCGAGTCGATCAGAGTCGGAAAATCGCGAAAAAGGCATACTACTTGATTAAACTGGAGCAAGTCGAGGTAAGTGACTTGTCTAACTTTGTGTGGGGGAAATTTCCCTAGGATTGATATTAATTGTAATGTGATGAAAGTCGTGTACACGAGGTAACGAGTGTGTACACGAACTAAATGTGAAGGATTATGTTTTTAAATTGTGAAATCACTGTTGCATATTAATTAAATTATTAAATATTGTTATATTCTCCATCATTGATTTGATTTGTATACTTTAAATTTGCTTGACCTTTTCCTGCTAATTATTTTACATGTTTAGTTGAAACTTGGTTTTTTTTATTCTGTGCATTATTTTAAATTGATTTTCTTAAATTTAAATATTATTAATATGAAGTATTTGATATTTTAAATTTGGTATTGAAGCAACGTATTAAAGATTTTGAAATATTATTTTGTTGAATTATTTATTCCTGAATATTTGTGTAAGATTTTCATACTCATTGTGATGGAGCCGTGAGCTCTTTATTGTGGAAAAATATTATTGATGATTTATTTTGGCATGAGCCGTGAGCTCTTTATTGTAGAAAAATATTATTGATGACTTATTTTGGCATGAGCCGTAAGCTCTTTATTGTGGAAAATATTGTTGTTGAATTATGTTTGCAAGTTAAATTATTTGAGCACTTTGAGGTACAAATTGTGATATATTGTGATATTGATACGTATGCGGTGATATAAGGTCTGGGTATTGAAACGCATGCGGTGAGATAAGGGTGGCTTGATACGCGTGGCTAGTAGGGGGAACTACTAGAAGTCATGCGGTGTGATAAGGATGGCTAAAACGCGAGATGCTATTTCGGAAAAAATATTTTCTTTAAAATAAATTATGAAGACTCCCGCGGTGAGATAAGAAAATGAGATATTGTGAATTTATTTATGATTTGCGATTACGAGGCGGTACCTCGTGACTGCCCTTGTTGATATTGATTTATGACCACAATTGCCTTTGATTATTTGTTGTGATTTTCTTAAAGTTGAAAGGAATTCTGTTTTGATTTCACGAGATATTATTTGCCATTATTTTGTGTAATTAAATGGCGACATGCTACTTGATTCATTCCCATTGTCATTTTATTTTATTATATTGTTAAACATTTTACCATGCCATTATTATTTTTCAGTAGGGCCTGACCTGACCTCGTCACTACTCTACCGAGGTTAGGCTTGGCACTTACTGGGTACCGTTGTGGTGTACTCATACTACGCTTCTACACATCTTTTTGTGCAGATCCAGATACTCCTTACCAGCCCCGTCATCAGTGAGTTACCTGTGCACAGAGACTTCGAGGTATATCTGCCAGCGTCCGCAGACTCCGGAGTCCCCTTCTATCATTTTATGTTGCTTCCTTATATTTTATTTATATATATATATATATATATATATATATATATATATATATATATATATATATATATATATATATAGAGAGAGAGAGAGAGAGAGAGAGAGAGAGAGA
The DNA here is from genome assembly GCF_000715075.1 of Nicotiana tabacum. Classification (NCBI taxonomy): domain Eukaryota; kingdom Viridiplantae; phylum Streptophyta; class Magnoliopsida; order Solanales; family Solanaceae; genus Nicotiana; species Nicotiana tabacum. The sequence continues at coordinate 126,984,531 of NC_134102.1, read as the reverse complement.
GAGAGAGACATTGAGGATAAATTCTTAGAAGCTTGTGACTTATTTCTACCGGGTTTTTGGGAGTTGAAATTGTTTGAATTGTAATTTATTTATTTCAGATTTAGATTTTTATTCCGCATTGATAGGCTTACCTAGTCTTAAAGACTAGGGGCTATCACGACATCCTACGGAGGAAATTTGGGGGCGTGACAATTACTTATCTTAACTTTTGAGACTTTAATGCTAAACTATATTATATTTGTGCTTAATTGAATTTATTTTATGTGTAACTACATTAGAGATGAAATTGGAGAAAAGTAAATATTTAATATGTAATTCATGCTCTAAAACAATATTGTGGTCGAGCAAAGAAAAAGATAAGAAGTGGAAAAGAAACAATGCGAAGAGTGAAAAAGAAGAGAACAAAAACGTGAAATGAAAAAAAAGGGACAGAATGAGAAAGACAGCGAATGTTAGGCAACAAAATAGAAGCAGCAAAGAAGCAGTAGGCGACGCGAGACTCAATTCTTGTGTTTTACCTCGCGAGGCGAGATCTGTCACGAGGCGACGCGTGTTTTCGATTTCAAGTCTATTTTATCTCCTATTTGATTTTGGACTTAATTATTTTTATCTAGGTCTTTTTCCTACATATATAAATAGTCATTAAATATTATTTTTAGGAGTGAGTTTTGCGATCGGAGGCAAGAATTCACGTGGAGGAACATGCACCACGTTTGGAGGAAGCTTTCAACTAGCTTTTCTTCTATTCTCTTCCTTTAATCTCATAATTTATTAGTTCTAGAGTTGTTGGGTGCTATATGAACGTTGTAGTTTGAAATTTAAATTGTTCTTACTGTTTTATCATATTGGTTTATTTATTCAATCTTGCGCTTAATTATTTGATTGCTTGATCACCAATTGAATATTATCTACGAATCTAGGATTGAACTCGGGAGAGGAAATTCTAGATTGCATATAAGATTGAGTAGAGCAAGATCTTAACTCGGAGGGGAGGGGGACGGATTTGCGGTTAGGATAGAAATATACCTAATCGCCTTGCTTGGTTACTATACATGAATTATTAATGCGTTCTTATTAATTCTAATTCCATAGGAATATAGGTGTTAAATTAGCTTGAATAGGCGAGTAGTACTTCGGGAGAAGGTTACGAGCAATATTAGCCATGTCAACCAATAAACCAGATAAATTAATTAGACGATTTAAGTGAAAAACTCAACGGGATTGTTAGCTAACCCATAGCTCTAGAATATTCACTCACATTGAATTCGTCTTTAAGTTTGTCGTTGTTTTCTTTAATCTCTTAATTTTTTACTCTAGACTAATTTTAGTTAAATATGCATACGTTAGGATTCGCTTGAATAGATTAATTGTTTAAGTTTAATATAGTTGATAGTTAATCACAAGTCCCTGTGGGTACGATATCTGGACTTACAATCCTATATTACTTGTCGACCACGTATACTAGTGTGTGCGTTTGGGAGCAACAAGCTTTTGGCGCAAAGGATGCACCATAGGCTTGCCCGTAATGTACTACTCTACTCATCAAGCTCATTCAGTCCAGGATCAAGTAGGACTTTAATTGATTGTAATGTAGGTTGCGGGTCGGGTAGGATACATTTGAATATAATAGTGATTACTGTTAAGAAATATTTTTCACAGTAATACAACTATATTTTTCTTTTCTTTTTCAATTCAAGTGACTTTTATTTTTTTCAAAACAGTGTACCTTTCTCCTTATTTTATTAGTTCCACTCAAAAGTCAAATCACACTTTAACTTTTACAAAGTTCATAACAATTTTAAGTGCTCATGAGAGGTGAAAAGGTTCAAATAGATGGTTAATTCAAATAAATGGGTAAGGCTTGTAATGTGGTTGCCAAAGAAATAGGATTACATGCTCAAAGGGTTAACTATGATACATAACAATTAGGCGGGTAAACTATATATATCTGGCTCAACAAAGAAACGCCTATATCATTTTCAAGACTGAACAACGCTACTATTTCGCTTTGGAAATACACGGGGCAAGTTCTAGACATAAAATACAATGCACAGAATAACACACAAACCTCATATACACATGGCACATAACTCACTCAGGATTGGACTCATCAAGACACTCTAGTCAAAGTAGTTAAGCAAAGTTAAGATCATACGATTTAAGGTACTTATACCAGAGTCAAAACTAAGCCTCACAACCAAAGTACTCACTATTCTCAAGGTATAATAAAGTCAAGAGATATTGCTCCAATTTAATTTTTCTCACAATGGCTCCTACTCCTAAAAAAGATAAACCTAACTACACCCGGTTCAAAAACTTGTTGATCCCAAACGCACACGCAAGTATACATGGTCGTACAAGTAATATAGGATTGTAAGTCCAGTTATCGTACCCACAGGGACTTGTGATTAACTATCAACTAAATTAAACCCAAACAATTAATCTATTCAAGCGAATCATAAAGTATGAATATCTAACTAAAATTTAATCTAGAGTAACAAATTAAGAGATTAAAGAAAACAACGACAAGCTTAAAGACGAATTCAATGTGAGTGAATATTCTAGAGCTATGGGTTAGCTAACAATCGCGTTGAGTTTTTCACTTAAATCGTCTAATTAATTTATCTGGTTTATTAGTTGACAGAGTTAATATTGCTCGTAGCCTTCTCCCGATGTACTACTCTCCTATTCAATCTAATTTAATGCCTATATTCCTATTGAATTAGAATTAACAAGAACGCATTAATAATTCATGTATAGTAACCAAGTAAGGCGATTAGGTATATTACTATCCTAACATCAAATCCGCCCCCCCTCAGAGTTAAGATCCTGCTCTACTCAATCTTATATGCAATCTAGAATTCCCTCTCCCGAGTTCAATCCTAGATTCGTAGATAGTATTCAATTAGTGATCAAGCAATCAAATAATTAAGCGCAAGATTGAATAAATAAACCAATATAATACAATAGTAAGAACAATTTAAACTTCAAACTACAATGTCCATGTAGCACCTAACAACTCTGGAACTAATAAACTATGAGATTAAAGGAAGAGAAGAGAAGAAAAACTAGTCGAAAGCATCCTCCAAGCGTGGTGTGTGTTCCGCCACATGAATTCTTGCCTCCGGTCGCAAAACATTTGAAAAATGGTGTTTAATAACTATTTATATGTGTAGGGAAGAGACCTAGATGAAATAACCAAGTCCAAAACTAAATAGGAGACAAAGTAGGCTTTAAAAAACTGGAACACACTCGCCACAGGCCTCGCGGCGCGAGGCAAAACGCGATATTCACCTCGCTACACACTGTGCGTCGCAACCTCTGACGCGAGCTCCTCCTCGCTTTAGCCTGCGTATCGCTAGCTCCATAGCGAGCTTTAATCCTCGCGTCGCATGCTCTATAGCGAGCAAATATTCTCGCGTCGCCCAACTGCTTAGCTTCAATTCAATTTTTGCTGCCTAACTTTTCAAACTCTTTTCTCATTCTCGTTTCTTGCTTTTGGTTCTTTTTCAGTTGTTCTCCTTTCTTTGTTTTGATTTCCTTTGTAATGTTAAACTTTATTCCTTATATATTCAATAATCAAATAATCATAGCTCCGTTCTTGTAGTGTATAAAATACACATAAAATCTCTACTTTGCTCCCAATTTCGTCTTCAACGTACCTACACATAAAATAAACTCAATTAAGCAAAAATATAGTATAGTTTAGCATTAAAGCTCCAAAATGTAAGATAAGTAATGCACTAAAAATAGGAAATTATAGCCAAACATCACTACCCCACACTTAAACGTTGCTCGTCCTCGAGCAATCAAACTACACTTTATATAGACATGACCTGTATAAACAATTCTCCTAACTCATCACACCAAGAAGCTTTAAAATAGACTGAGCATGTAACAACCCGACCGGTCGTTTTGAGTATCACAGTCCCGTTTTCCCATTTACTACTCAATTTGGTCCTTACAATTGTTGTGTGACTTGTCGTGGTAATTGGTTCGGGTTCGGTGTGGCTTTGGAATAAATTGGAACACTTAGTTCCAAGGTTTAAAGGTAAAGTTAAAATAGCAATCGGATGTTGACTCATATGTAAATGACCCCGAAATGGAGTTTTGATGATTTCAATAGCTCCGTATGGTAATTTTGGACTTAGGAGCGTGTCCGAAAAATTATTTGGAGGTCCGTAGTAAAATTAAGCTTGAAATGGCGAAAGTTGTATTTTTGAAAAGTTTAACCGGGGGTTGACTTTTTGTTATCGGGGTCAGAATCCGATCCCAAAAATAGGAATAGGTCCATTATGTCATTCTTGACTTGTTTGCAAAATTTAAGGTCAATCGGACTTGATTCGATAGGTTTCGGCATCGAATGTAGAAGTTGAAAATTTCATAATAGACTAAAGTCAAGTGAGTTCGCACAAGACCTAACTTCAAATGAGCATAACTCTCATGATACGAAGTGTTATATGGTTTATTACCTATCAAATGTAATATCTTTCAGTCTAGTTTATAACGCTTCAAACCGTTCATCATTTGGACATTCCTACAAGAAGTTATGACCAAATTACCAAAAGCTGGAAAAATGCGATTATGCGGCAAATTGTGCGACCGCAAATCAATTATGCGAGCCGCAAAATGGTTGCCGATATGCCCAGAGCACACTACTTCTGGGCATCAGTTTTGCGATCCATTGTGCGACCCGCATACCTATTTGGCGGTGCATTGTGCGATCGCATAGTTGTTTTCGGAGGGGTAATTTTTTTATTTTCATAACCCGAACCCATTTAAATAGGCTTTGGGGCTTATTTTAGGGCAATTATTTGATAATTTTAGAGAGAAGTGAGAGTGTTCTAGAGAGAGAAAGTATCACGACCCCAAATTTCCCTCCATAGGGTGTCGTGATGGCACCTAGTCTCTAAGACTAGGTAAGCCTATCAATGCGGAATAATCATAAATATCTGAAAATAAGTAATCTACAATTCAAATGATTGCAACTCCCAAAATCCGGTAAAAATAAGTCACAAGCTTCTAAGAATTTATTCTCAATGTCTCTATATGTCAAGGTCTAAATAAAATATAAGGAAGCAACATAAAATGATAGAAGGGGACTCCGAAGTCTGCGGACACTGGCAGATATATCTCGAAATCTCCGTGCGCAGGTAACTCACTGACATCTAGGCTAGTAAAATGTACATGGATCTGCACAAAAAAATGTACAGAAGCGTAGTATGAGTGCACCACAGCGGTACCCAGTAAGTGCCAAGCCTAACCTCGGTAGAGTAGTGACGAGGTCAGGTAAGGCCCTACTAGAATATAATAATGGCATGGTAAAATAAAATAAAATGGCATGGTACTATATTTATCAATGTAGTAAAATAAAATGACATTGAAAATGAATCAAATAGTATGTCACATTTAATGACACCAAATAATTGTAAATAATATCTCGTGGAATCAAAACAGAATTTCCTTCAACTTTATGAAAATCACAATAATTAATCGAAAGCAACTATGGCCATAAATCAATATCAACAAGGGCATACCGAGGTACCGCCTCGTAGTCCCAAGTTATAAATAATTTCATAATATCTCATTTTCTTATATAACCGCGGGAGCCTTCACAATTTATTTAAAGAAAATATTTTTTTTCCGAAATAGCATCCCGCGTTTTAGCCACCCTTATCACACCGCATGACTTCTAGTAGTCACCCCTACTAGCCACGCGTAACAAGCCACCCTTATCTCACCGCATGCGTTTCAACACCCAGACCTTATACCACCACATGCGTATCAATATCACAATATATCACAATTTGCACCTCAAGTGCTCAAATAATTTAACTTGCCAAAATAATTCAACAACAGTATTTTTTCACAATAAAGAGCTCACGGATCATGCCAAAATAAATCATCAATAATATTTTTCTACAATAAAGAGCTCACGGCTCATGTCAAAATAATTCAACAATAATATTTTTCTACAATAAAGAGCTCATGGCTCATGTTAAAATAATTCAGCAATAATATTTTCCCATAATAAAGAGCTCACTGCTCCATCACAATGAGTACAAAAATCTTACAAAAATATTCAAGAGTAAATAATTCAGGAAAATAATATTTCAAAATCTTTAATATGTTGCTTCAATATCAAGTTTAAAAATGTCAAATACTTCCTATTAATAATATTTAATTTAAAAAAAATCAACCTTCAAATAATGCACAGAATAAAAGAAACCAAGTTCCAACTAAACAAAAAAAAACAATTACCCGAAAAAGGTCAAACAAATTTAAAATATAAACATTAAATCAATAATGAATAATATAACAAAATAAAATAATTTAATTAATACATAATAGTGATCTACACAATTTAAAATATAATCATTCGCATTTAGCACGCGTACACACTCGTCACCTCGTGTACATGACTTTCCACACATTACAATTATCAATCCTAGGGGAAATTTTCCCCACACAAGGTTAAACAAGTCACTTACCTCGACTTGCTCCAATTTAATCAAGTATTATGCTTTTTCCTCGATTTTTCGACTCCGATCAACTCGTATCTAGTCATAATTAATTCGATACAGTCAACAAAAATTATAGTAATCAATTTCATAAGAAAATATTACATTTTTATTAAAATCCGAAATTAGCTCAAAATTTGCCCGTGGGGCCCACATCTCGGAATCCGGCGAAACTTATAAAATCCGCCAACCCATTCAATTACGAGTCCACTCATACCAATTTTACCAAAATCCGATAACAACTCGACCTCCAAATCTTAAATTTTTGTTTTTGGAAGATTTTGCAAAAATCTTGATTTTTCTTCCATAAATTCACGGATTCATTATGTAAATGAGTATGGAATCATGAAATATAATCAATATAGGATAAGGAACACTTACCCCAATGTTTTCCCGTGAAAATCGCCCAAAAATCGCCCAAGAACCGTGCTCCAAAAATCCAAAACGAAATGAATGAAATGACCATTTTTGGTCCTTAAGTTTCTGCCAATCCGTCACTAAAAGTCCATTTTCCATCACTAAAAGTCCATTTTTCGTCACTAAAAGTCCACCAGAAACTGCTCTACCAGCTTTCCTTCAATTGATCATAACTTCATGTACCAATATCCAAATGATAAATAGTTTAACTTTCTGGAAACTATAATACAACGACTACAACTTTCATGTTTTGAAAATGTTCTGATTCCTTATGAATTGCGAGATATAAGCTTCCAAAGTCGGCTCCACGCATCAGAAATTTCTGGCGAAACTGTTCTACCAGCCTTCATTCAATCCATCATAACTTTCTGTACAAATCTCCAAATAATGAATGATTTAACTTTCTGAAAACTATAATCAAACGACTACAACTTTCATGTTTTGAAAATATTCTGATTCCTTATGAATTGCGAGATATAAGCTTCCTAAGTTGGCTCCATGCACGAAATTTCTGCAACAGAAATTTCCAGCACTCTTTGTCCGAAATCCATTCCGTTTACCTTCCGAAATCCACCCGAGACCCTCGGGAACTTAACCAATTATTCCAACATGTCCCAAAATACCATACGAACTTAGTCGAGGCTTCAAACTACATCAAACAACATCAAAACGACGAATCGCACCTCAAATCAAAATCAATGAACTTTGAACTTTCAAATTCTATATCTTGTGTCGAAACACATCAAATCAATTCGGAATGACTTCAAATTTTGCACACAAGTCATAAATGACATAACTGAGCTATAAAATTTTCAGAATCGGATTTCGACCCCGATATCAAAAAGTCAACCCCTCGGTCAAACTTCCCAAAAATTTAACTTTCGGCATTTCAAGCCTAATTCCACTACGGACTTCCAAATAAAATTCCGATCACGCTCCTAAGTCCAAAATCACCATACGGAGCTGTTGGAATCACCAAAATTCTATTCTGGGGTCGTTTGCACATAATTTGACATCCGGTCACTATTTGAACTTAAACTTTTAATTTTTCATCAAAATTCCATATCTCGGGCTAGGGACCTCAGAATTTGATTCCGGGCATACGCCTAAGTTCCAAATCACGATACAGAGCTACCAAAACTGTCAAAATATTGATCCGAGTCTGTTTGCTCAAAATGTTGACCAAAGTCAACTCAGTTGAGTTTTAAAGCTCTAATTCACATTTTAATTCATTTTTCACCTGAAAACTTTCCGAAAATTTTTTACGGACTGCACACGCAAGTCGAGTAATGGTAAATAGTGCTTAGATCACATAATTAATCATTAAATTTAAAGATGACATTTTGGGTCATCACATTCTCCACCTCTAAAACAAACGTTCGTCCTCGAATAGAGTTAGAAAAGTACCTAAGCTGGTGAATAAGTGTGGATAACAGCTGCGCATATCATGCTCGGTCTCCCAAGTCGCCTCCTCGACCGGATGACCCCTCCACTGAACCTTCACGGAAGCAATGTTCTTTGACCTCAGCTTTCGAATATGCCTATCCAAAATAGCCATTGGTTCCTCAACATAAGATAGATTCTTGTCCAACTGAACCGAACTAAAGTCTAACACATGAGACGGATCGCCGTGATATTTTCGAAGCATGGAAACATGGAATACCGGATGATCGGCAAAGAGACTAGGTGGTAGTGCAAGTTTGTAAGCCACCTCTCCAACTCTCTCAAGAATCTCAAAAGGCCCAATATACCTAGGGCTCAAATTGCTCACCAACCATGAATGCAACATCACGAACCTTCCGATTCGCATAACTCTTTTGTCTAGATTGGGCTGTACGAAGTCAATCCTGAATCAACTTAACCTTTTCCAAGGCATCCTGAACCAAGTCTGTACCCAATAGCCTAGCCTCGCCCGGTTCGAACCAACCCACTGGGGACTGGCACCACCTATCATACAAGGCCTCATACGGAGCCATCTGAATGCTTGACTGACAACTGTTGTTGTAAGCAAACTACGCAAGTGGTAAGAACTGATCCCAAGCACCCCCAAAATCTATCACACACGCACGAAACATATCCTCCAGTATCTGAATAGTGCGTTCGGACTGCCCGTCCGTTTGAGGGTGAAATATTATACTCAACTCTACCCGAGTACCCAACTCACGTTGTACTGCCCTCCAGAACCGTAATGTAAACTGCGTACCTCGGTCAGAGATGATAGATACCGGTATGCCGTGAAATGTGACAATCTCGCAAATATAGATTCGAGCCAACTGCTTGAAAGAGTAGGTAGTCATCATAGGATTGCAATGAGCTGACTTGGTCAATCTATCCATAATCACCCAAGCTGCATGGAACTTCCTCTGAGTCCGTGAGAGCCCAACAATGAAATCCATAGTGATCATCTCCCATTTCCATTCTAGAATCACTAACTTCTGAAGCAATCCACTCGGTCGTTAATGCTCATATTTCACTTGTTGACAATTTAGACACCGAGCTACATACTCCACTATGTCTTTCTTCATCTTCCTCCAGCAATAATATTGCCTCAAGTCCTGCTACATCTTCGCAGCACCCGGATATATGGAGTATCGCGAACTGTGAGCCTCATGGAGAATTAATTCACGAAAACCATCTACATTAGGCACACATAGCCTGCCCTGCATCTGTAATACATCGTCATCTCCAATTGCGACTTCTTTGGCATCACCGTGCTGAACTGTATCCTTAAGGACAAGCAAATGAGGGTCATCATACTGACGCTCCCTGATACGATCATAAAGAGAAGACTAAGAAACCACACAAGCCAAAACTCGACTCGGTTCGGAAACATCCAATCTGACAAACTGGTTTGGCCAAGGCCTGAATATCCAAGGCCAAAGGCCTCTCTACTACCGGTAAATATGCTAAACTGCCCAAACTCTCTGCCTTACGACTCAAGGCATCGGCCACTACATTGGCCTTCCCAAGATGATAGAGAATGGTGATATCATAATCCTTAAGCAACTCCAACCATCTTCGCTGCCGCAAATTAAGATCCTTCTGTTTAAACAGATATTGTAGACTTCGGTGATCGATGTAGACCTCACAATGGACACCATACAAATTATGCCGCCAAATTCTTCAAGGCACGAATAATAGCTGCTAACTCAAGGCCGTGGACCAAATTTTTATTTTCTTTTTTCTTTTTTTTTCTCTCATGTACCTTTAACTGTCTGGACGCATAGGCAATCACCCTACTGTCTTGCATCAACATCGCGCCGAGACCAATACGTGACGTGTCACAATACACAGTATAAGACCTTGGATATGTAAGTAATACCAATGCTTGTGTCGGAGTCAAAGTGATCTTGAGCTTCTGAAAGCTTAACTCACACTCATCTGACCCTGTAAATGGGGCACCCTCTTGGATCAATTTGGTCTTAATAGTTGTTCATAATCAACTACAGAATCGTCATTTAACCTCACGTTAACAAAAATCTCATTGCAAACCTTCACAATACTGATAACTAGATGCGAGGCATGAAGACTTCATAATTATTTACCCGAATTAACGAGTCACATTTAACGCCACCTAGGCGGGCACCTACCTCGTAGGTTAAAAATTAATAATTACAACACGAATTTGACAACTATGTACATAGAATTTCATATAAGAATTTTTAAATAAGCCTAACAGGCATGACTCCCTATTAGTACTATAGTACAAATTTAATTTCACAAGGGAGAACTTAAACACAAGAATTTTCCTCACAAGGATCTCGTCCTTATATAACTTCCACCGCAGCTCATAACCCGGTTTAAACATATCAATTTACATAAAAATGTGAGGATCTCATCCTCAGTTCTGAATCACAAGTAATATGCACATCGTGCCAATTGAAAATTTCTATTTTCTCCTTTTAAATAATTTCGGTTACACCAAATCACCACACATAATGAACCCCACACCGGTAGGGCATATAATTCATAATTTGCAATTAATTATTCGGAATTTACATCAAAATTTACCAAAATGAGTAACAGAAAGCCACATTTAGCCTCGCAGCTCTTATTAGTGACCAACACGAAATGATCGGCATAGTTATCTCCATAAAATCTCCCAACAGGGGTAAACACATAAGTAGATTATAGAATTATGAAGCTCACTCATAAGTGGAGCACAATAGGAAGACTCGTTTCGATATTGAGAACCGAATCAACTTAAGGAAATTATTCCTTTATATTAAATCGAGGTCGTACCTGTAACGACACCATCTGATGTAGCGACCTCCGCCATACCGTAAAACAAATATATCAACGGTTGGGTCTCCACCTCTAGGACGCCTTTTACCCGTCTATCCTCCACCCCTAACTGGTCGTGTGAGTGGTGTAGTAACTGCAATGGGACACGTAGCCTGAGTGCTTTGATGAAATAAGTCTCTCCCAAGTTTTTGACAATTTTTCTCATGATGTGCCTAGTATCACCGTATTCATAACAACCCTTTTGCGGGTTAGGCTGCTCATATTGAGTCTGTGCCAGATAACTGGAATAACCATTGTAGGAACTCATGTCGGTGGTGCATTAAAAGAACTTATTGGAGCACCCCGAGTAATCCGATGTGCGGACTGGGCTGGCCGACTGCCCGAGCCCCCTCCATAATGATTTATAAGTAGAATCCACTGAATCACCCAGAACCTTGAGACATCTTGGTCTCCTTAGTTTCCTTTTTTTTTTCACCCCGAACACATTCTAGTATCTTGGAAATTTGTACAACTAGCAGAAATGAAGTATCAGCTTGTAGCTCCCGAGTCATACAAAATTTTACGATCATAATTGAGTCCTTTAATGAGTCTATGGACTCGCCCTTTGGTTGTAGGAAGCAAAGTAGGAGTATGACGGGCTAACTTATTGAACTTGATGGCATATTCTGACATCGTCAATGGTGACATGACGCAACCGTTCAAACCCTATGCGCCACGCATTATGGAGAGTCCAGAAAACAAACTCTTTCAAAAGAGCTTCTGAGAACTGAGCCAAGTGGGCAGTGTTGCATTGGCTGGTCTGCTCTCTTCATAGGCTTGCCACGAACACCGGTGGAGAATTATCTCTCCCAAAGCGAATTTCTTCTTTTGTTATACTGACTCTACACTGTTGAGCTGACCAATTTCTTAACATACTCTTCGACTCTTCTTTGGGGTAACCCTTACCCCTATTTATACACAACAATCACAAAAGTAAAGCTCCATACAGACAAATCTTGTCACGAACCACATAGTCCAGACTCTTATCAACAAGTGTACTTACTCCGAAGCACCCCAAAATCCACAACAGTGACGTCCACGCTGAGTAGACCTTCTACAAATTTAGAGTTGTTTCTATAACTCTTTTGGTATTGAAGTATAGGATTATTAAGGAGGCGGAGATACAGCAAGTCCCAACCTTATCCTCTACAAAATCTCAGGTCTTAAACATGTGTAAATTTTAGGGAACCTTTCAGTACCACATATATACATTTCAGGCCAAAACTGATATAATATATGACCCCGTAATCCACCCATTGGTAGTGGACTCCCCCTACTCGGCGCGAAGTCATAGGTCTCAATGTCCGATGATCCACAATAATAATCTTCACAGCTTGTATAAATCAACCAGACGCCAACGTCCATTGTACCCCCACATGATTCACTAGGTGATCTCTCAATACGCCCGCATCTTCAGTCGGAACCACATGTTGAGGCAATGTTTGATCATCTCTGGCTCCCTCATAGTCCATCTACGGCATCATGAACCGTCGACGCACAACTGATACCCAGTGTGCAATGTCATACACGAGTGGATACAAAGGAATATAAGATATATGTTTCAAGCTAAATCAATGTCGCACGATAAGGAGTCAAAGAAGTGAATATTTCCTAACAGTTCCATAGCCTCTCGAAGATAAGTACAGACGTCTCCGTACCGATCTGTAAGACTCTACTAAACCTGCATGTGACTCATGACACCTATGAACCTAGTGCTCTGATACCAACTTGTCACGATCCCAAATTTTCCTCCGTAAGGTGTCGTGATGGCACATAGTCTCTAAGACTAGGTAAGCCTATCAATGCGGAATAATCATAAATATCTGAAAATAAGTAATCTACAATTCAAATGATTACAACTCCCAAAACCCGGTAGAAATAAGTTACAAGCTTCTAAGAATTTATTCTCAATGTCTCTATATGTCAAGGTCTAAATAAAATATAAGGAAGCAACATAAAATGATAGAAGGGGACTCCGGAGTCTGCGGACGCTGGCAGATATACCTCGAAGTCTCCGTGCGCAGGTAACTCACTGACGTCTAGGCTGCTAAAATGTACCTGGATCTGCACAAAAAAATATGCAGAAGCATAGTATGAGTACACCACAGCGGTACCCAGTAAGTGCCAAACCTAACCTCGGTAGAGTAGTGACGAGGTCAGGTAAGGCCCTACTAGAATATAATAATGGCATGGTAAAATATTTATCAATGTAGTAAAATAAAATGACATTGAAAATGAATCAAATAGTATGTCACATTTAATGACACCAAATAATTGTAAACAATATCTCGTGGAATCAAAACAGAATTTTCTTCAACTTTATGAAAATCACAACAATTAATCGAAAGCAACTATGGCCATAAATCAATATCAACAAGGGCATACCGAGGTACCGCCTCGTAGTCCCAAGTTATAAATAATTTCACAATATCTCATTTCCTAACATCACCGCGGGAGCCTTCACAATTTATTTAAAGAAAATATTTTTTTCCCGAAATAGCATCCCGCGTTTTAGCCACCCTTATCACACCGCATGACTTCTAGTAGTCACCCCTACTAGTCACGCGTATCAAGCCACCCTTATCTCACCGCATGTGTTTCAATACCCAGATCTTATACCACCGCATGCATATCAATATCACAATATATCACAATTTGTACCTCAAGTGCTCAAATAATTTAACTTGCCAAAATAATTCAACAACAGTATTTTTTCACAATAAAGAGCTCACGGCTCATGCCAAAATAAATTATCAATAATATTTTTCTACAATAAAGAGCTCACGGCTCATGTCAAAATAATTCAACAATAATATTTTTCTACAATAAAGAGCTCACTGCTCCATCACAATGAGTACAAAAATCTTACAAAAATATTCAAGAGTAAATAATTCAGGAAAATAATATTTTAAAATCTTTAATATGTTGCTTCAATATCAAGTTTTAAAATGTCAAATACTTCCTATTAATAATATTTAATTTAAAGAAAATCAACCTTCAAATAATGCACAGAATAAAAGAAACCAAGTTCCAACTAAACAAAAAAAATAATTACCCAAAAAAGGTCAAACAAATTTAAAATATAAACATTAAATCAATAATGAAGAATATAACAAAATAAAATAATTTAATTAATGCATAATAGTGATCTACACAATTTAAAATATAATCATTCACATTTAGCACGCGTACACACTCATCACCTCATGTACACGACTTTTCACACATTACAATTATCAATCCTAGGGGGAATTTCCCCCACACAAGGTTAGACAAGTCACTTACCTCGACCTGCTCCAATTTAACCAAGTATTATGCTTTTTTCTCGATTTTCCGACTCTGATCGACTCGTATCTAGTCATAATTAATTCGATACAGTCAACAAAAATTATAGTAATCAATTTCATAAGAAAATATTATATTTTTATTAAAATCCGAAATTAGCTCAAAATTTGCCCGTGGGGCTCACATCTCGGAATCCGGCAAAACTTATAAAATCCGATAACCCATTCAATTACGAGTCCACCCATACCAATTTTACCAAAATCCGATAACAACTCGACCTCCAAATCTTAAATTTTCATTTTTGGAAGATTTTGCAAAAATCTTGATTTTTCTTCCATAAATTCACGGATTCATGATGTAAATAAGTATGGAATCATGAAATATAATCAATATAGGATAAGGAACACTTATCCCAATGTTTTCCCGTGAAAATCGCCCAAAAATCGCCCAAGAACCGTGCTCCAAAAATCCAAAACGAAATCAATTAAATGACCATTTTTGGTCCTTAAGTTTCTGCCAATCCGTCACTAAAAGTCCATTTTCCGTCACTAAAAGTCCATTTTTCGTCACTAAAAGTCCACCAGAAACTGCTCTACCAGCCTTCCTTCAATTGATCATAACTTTATGTACAAATATCCAAATGATAAATGGTTTAACTTTCTGGAAATTATAATACAACGACTACAACTTTCATGTTTTGAAAATGTTCTGATTCCTTATGAATTGCGAGATATAAGCTTCTAAAATCGGCTCCACGCATCAGAAATTTCTGGCAAAATTTCTGGCGAAACTGCTCTACCAGCCTTCATTCAATCCATCATAACTTTCTGTACAAATGTCCAAATAATGAATGGTTTAACTTTCTGGAAACTATAATCAAACGACTACAACTTTTATTTTGAAAATATTCTGATTCTTTATAAATTGCGAGATATAAGCTTTCCAAGTTGGCTCCATGCACGAAATTTCTGCAACAAAAATTTCCAGCACTCTTTGTCCGAAATCCATTCCGTTTACCTTCCGAAATCCACCCGAGACCCTCGGGACCTTAACCAATTATTCTAACATGTCCCAAAATACCATACGAACTTAGTCGAGGCTTCAAACTACATCAAACAACATCAAAACGACGAATCGCATCTCAAATCAAAATCAATGAACTATAAACTTTCAAATTCTATATCTTGTGTCGAAACACATCAAATCAATTCGGAATGACTTCAAATTTTGCACACAAGTCATAAATAACATAACTGAGCTATAAAAACTTTCAGAATCGGATTTCGACCCTGATATCAAAAAGTCAACCCCTCGGTCAAACTTCCCAAAAATTTAACTGTCGGCATTTCAAGCCTAATTCCACTACAGACTTCCAAATAAAATTCCGATCACGTTCCTAAGTCCAAAATCACCATACGGAGCTGTTGAAATCATCAAAATTCTATTCTGGGGTAGTTTGCACATAATTTGACATTCGGTCACTATTTGAACTTAAACTTTTAATTTTTCATCAAAATTTCATATCTCGGGCTAGGGACCTCGGAATTTGATTCCGGGCATACGCCTAAGTCCCAAATCACGATACAGACCTACCAAAACTGTCAAAATACTGATCCAAGTCTGTTTGCTCTAAATGTTGACCAAAGTCAACTCAGTTGAGTTTTAAAGCTCTAATTCACATTTTAATTCATTTTTCACCTGAAAACTTTCCGAAAATTTTTTACGGACTGCACACGCAAGTCGAGTAATGGTAAATAGTGCTTAGATCACATAATTAATCATTAAATTTAAAGATGACATTTTGGGTCATCACAGAAAGTAGATGAAGTGTCTTATTCATCAAATTCTTGTCCAAGCCTTGAAATCCAACAAGAAATTCCTCAAGTTCTTCATCAAAGAGGTAAGCTTCTAACCCCTAATCTTTAATTTCGAGTTTGGGTAATGATGGGTGATTAAGAGTATGATTCTTGGGTGTAAGAGTATTATTTATATGTATTAATAAGGTTTTTGGAAAGAGTGTTGAGTTCAAATGGGTAAAGATTAGGTTGAAAATGGTAGAAATCTTCAAAGACTTCAATTGAAGATTTGAGGGTCGAGTGGATGTCGGAATTTGGTAAAATTTGTATGGTTGGACTCGTGGTTGGATGAGCGTTAATATTTTATAACTTTTGTTGGGTTCCGAGACATGGGCCCCACATGTGATTTTTGAGTGTAATTTTCGGATTTTGTGAAAAAATTAGTATTTTGATATGGAATAAATTCCTATAATTTGGGTTGACTGAATTAAATTAATTGTGACTAGATTCGAGCTGTTCGGAAGTTGTTACGCGCATAATGGAATTTTTGGAGCATTGTTTAGCTTGCTCGACATTGGATTCAGCTTGTTCGAGGTAAGTAACTCTTCTAATCTTGGAGCTGAGGGTATGAACCCTGAATATATCTATTATGTGAATTGTTGGAAGGTGACGCACATGCTAGGTGATGGGTGTGTGGGCGTGTACCATAGAAATTATTTCTATGGAATTTTACAGTTAAATAATCTTGGTATTTTCCATGCGGTTTTATGTGTTAAAGAAATTGAGCTGAAAAGCATTATAAAAATCATGTTGGGGCTATGTGCCAGTATTATTGGGACCCACAGAGGTCATATTGCTGTAAATTATTTATTTTAAATTAAAAATTCATACTCAACCATATTCATGTCATTACACATCATATCTCAGTCTCTGTTGTTATTTATTGATACATCATATCCTTATTTTTGGCGATTTTTATGACATTGTGAGCCCATGAGAGAGAGACTAGAGAGATTGATGACTGAGTGAGGTCGAGGGCCTGATTATGAGGATTATTATGTGGATCGGGGCTGCCCGCCTGCTGCAGGCCTTATAGGCTTTATTATAGCATGTGAGTTGTCCATACAAATTCAGATATTATTATAGCACGTGAGTTGTTTGTACGGATCCATATATGATATTATAGCACGTGAGTTATCCGTGCAGCACGTGAGTTGCCAGTGCTTATAACGCCTTGTCTGTAGGAGCCCCTCATGAGTCTGTACACACCTCCAGTAAGTGCAGTCAACTATAAATAGGGATCGGACTGCACGCCGCAGTAGGTAATATATAGGCGCTGAGTGATTGAGTGTGTTGAACATAGTGAGAGAGAATGCGATACAGTGAGAATGAGTACTCTGAGAGTGTGAGTATATGAGTACAATCTCTGAGATACATTGCATTGACATGCACTCATGACATACATGCATAGAGATGTATTTTCCTCATGATGTACGGTATCACACTATTCATGATTTCTCACACATGTTGACAGATGGACATAGTGATGCATTTGTTTTACATTGGTTATCTGGAAAGAAAATAAGACATTTTATTTATTATTGAAAGAATTTTGAAAAAATTACTGTTTTCAAACTTACTCATTTTTTTGGTAACTTCGGTAAACGATTTGTATTTTCACTGATGTACTTGAAAGGAAAAACTACTTTTAGAAATCATGATTTAGCTGAGCATTTAATTTTTGAGTTACTTCTTATATTATTTGCTTCACATTGTTATGGAATGTGGTGTACTATTGGTTTTGGACCCGACCTTGGTAAAAGCTCGCCACTGCTTTCAACCTAAGGTTAGGTTTGTTACTTACTCAGTACATGGGATCGGTTGTACTGATACTACACTTCTGCACCAAGTGTGCAGATGTTGACTGTTGTTGTTGTTGTGTTCGTTGGGAGCTGGATTTGAAGATGTACCTGCGTTCTGGTTGATGCTGCCTCTTGTTCATGGTAGCCTTAGATTCATGAAAACTCTGTTTATGTACTTTTCAAATAGATGATGTATTATTTCATACCAGCTTTGTATACTCTATTCTTAGAAGCTCATGGTTTGTACTACCAGTTCTTGGGAAATGTATAAGATTAAGATCTTTATTTACTTAAATTGCTTATATAATTGTTATTGGAATTGGATAATTGAAAGTTGGCTTACCTAGTGGGTTGGGTTAGGTGCCATCACGACTAGTTGGATAGTTGGGTCGTGATAGAGCACAAGAGTGTAACATCTTCACCTCAAGATTTGACTCGCAAGTACCATGCATTATTTTCTACTCACTCAAGATTTGACTCGCAAGTACCATACATTATTTTCTACTCACTCACTTACTCTAACATAGAGGTCAATGACATTACCTTTCCTTCATGAATCAAGTGCCCTCACACAACAAAAGAGAGTAGTTCCACACACAATAAAATTTAAGAACAATTAGGAATTAAAGATAGAAAAAATTCACTCACTCTCAGAAATATATTCATATGCCACAAAAGATGCACCATAGGCTTGCCCGTAGTGTACTACTCTACTAATCAAGCTCATTCAGTCCAGGATCAAGTAGGACTTAATTAATTGTAATGTAGGCTGTGGGTCGGGTAGGATACATTTGAATATACTAGTGGCTACACCTCCCTAAGTACTTTAATACATACACTTCAACATTTAACCCCACAATGTCAAACCATAACTCCAACTTTACATCAA
The DNA here is from genome assembly GCF_000715075.1 of Nicotiana tabacum. NCBI lineage: Eukaryota > Viridiplantae > Streptophyta > Magnoliopsida > Solanales > Solanaceae > Nicotiana > Nicotiana tabacum. The sequence goes on along the minus strand of NC_134102.1, from coordinate 126,965,477 downwards.
TGTATATTAACTTCATACTTTTTTAAGCACAATTACATCAAGAGTCACCACTGTTAAGGAATATTTTTTCACAGCAATACAACTATATTTTTCTTTTCTTTTTCAATTCAAGTGGCTTTTATTTTTTTCAAAACAGTGCACCTTTCTCCTTATTTCATTAGTTCCACTTAAAAGCCAAACCAACCACCCCACACTTTAACTTTTACAAAGTTCATAATATTTCAAGTGCTCATAAGAGGTTAAAAGGTTTAAATAGATGGTTAATTCAAACAAATGGGTAAGGCTTTTAATGTGGTTGCCAAAGAAACAGGATTACATGCTCAAAGGGTTAACTACGATACATAACAATTAGGCGGGTAAACTATATATACATTTGGCTCAACAAAGAAACGCCTATATCATTTTCAAGACTGAACAACGCTACTATTTCGCTTTGCAAACACACGGGGCAAGTTCTAGACATCTAATTCAATGCACAAGATAACTCACAAACCTCACATACACATGGCACATAACTCACTCACGATTGGACTCATCAAGATACTCTAGTCAAAGCAAGCAAAGTTAAGATCATACGATTTAAGGTACTTATACCAGAGTCAAAAACAGAGCCTAAGCGTCACAACCAAAGTACTTACTATTCTCAAGACATAACAAAGTCAAGAGATATTGCTCTAATTTAATTTATCTCACTGTGGTTCCTACTCCTAAAAAAATAAAACTAACTACAACCGGTTCAAACAAAACCCTTGGAAAAGAACCGTGGCACAAAGAAAATCAAGAGGGAATTACTACACTGCCTAACAAAAGAAAATCTTTTTGTCTTTTCTTTCTTTCAACTTAAATCCCTCAAGAAACCTGTCGAATGAGATCCATTATCGGGAGAAGTCTAATTTTTCTACTTTTTTCTGATTTTCATTTTTTTTTCTTTTTTATTTTACTACAATTAAGCTAAGATAACAAGGAAAATCACCCAAATAATCTCCTCAACCCACACTTAAAATTGTGCAATGTCCTTAATGCACACTATAAATAATAAGAGGGTAAAAGAGACTCCCTGGTAGGCCAAAGGCCAAAATATTAGCAGCTCACAAGATACTCAGACTTCTCTCAGGTATGATCCCTCGTGCGGGTACCTCACACTCAATTTCAATCGCCTGCTCGCTTTTGCACTCGCTATTGGCTTTGACTCCATGCTCCTACTCCTACAAAACACAAAAATAACACTACAAAAAGAAAAACACAATAAAAAAATAAACAAAAAGAAAAAGAAAAAAATAGAAGTGGGTTGCCTCCCAACAAGCGCTTGATTTAACGTCGTGGCACGACGCCATCACTTTCACCACTTTTCTTTCCACTTTAAGGATATAAATTGCGCCCCCAATTTTGCATCAAGTTTGCGATTATGATTCTGGAGTGGTGGTACGAATACAAAAGAACCAAGTAAACAATGTCGCATCTTGCACTTCTTGGCCTTTAAGTGAGGGATGTCATTTTGTCTCCTTGGCATTCCAAATTTCTCAGATTATAAACACTTTGTTCCCCATTCATTGACTCTTATATAGGATCGAATGGATCAATTATCGTGTCACTAACCAAGCACAATATTTAAAAATTGTTAGAATGAAGTCCAATGCACTCCAACTCTAGAACCGCTTCACTTTTGACATCCTCACTTTTACACACTTCGTCAACCTTGACATCATCAACAAAGTTTAGGTCGAATAGTTGGAATTCCTCTTTTTGCTCCACAAGTTGGCCAGTATCCACAACAATTAGTTGTAGGACATCAGACGCCTCAACCTTTTTATTCAATTTATCCTGCAGGTCATGGATATCTAAGCCAAATTGGTCTATCTCTTGCCTGAGCTCAGTTCTTCCTTCTATCAGTTGTTCTGCCATATTAGAGAGACCATCACGAAGAAACACATGAGATTTTATCAGTTGAGCTTGTTCCTCTAGCCAAGATTGGCTTACTATATCTGCTTCTTCAAAATTATCTTCCGGTGGGAACTCGCTCTCTTTAGCCACTTCGTCCGCCTCAGCCTTCATTCTCATGATTGTTGCACTAATTCTTTGTATAGCTTTTTGATTTTCATCTTGTTGCTCGGCTACTTGCCTCATCATGTCCATAATACGGGCAGCATGTTCTTCATCATCCACTTCATTCCTCCTATCATATTCATAAATATTATTAGAAACATCATAATAAGAGCTCTGAGACGGATAATAAGAATTAGTACAACAATTCCAATGGCCACCTTGACAATCACACACATTACAAAAATTTCACTCATAAGATTGAGATTCACAATTTTGCCACAAGTGTGGTCCTCCACAATATGAACTGGAATTACCAAAATAAGAAAAACTAATATTCGACCAATTATCATCCCAAGATGCCATATCAACAAAGATAGTAAATATTAAACTAAGATAAAAATTTAAAAACTTGAATAGACAAAGAGAAAATCTAATCTAGTAGACTAGTTAATTTCTAAGTCCCCGGCAACGGCGCCAAAAACTTATTGATCCTAAACGCACACGCAAGTATATGTGGTCGTACAAGTAATATAGGATTGTAAGTCCAGATATCGTACCCACATGGACTTGTGATTAACTATCAACTAAATTAAATCCAAACAATTAATCTATTCAAGCGAATCATAAAGTATGAATATCTAACTAAAATTTAATCTAGAGTAACAAATTAAGAGATTAAAGAAAACAACGACAAGCTTAAAGACTAATTCAATGTGAGTGAATATTCTAGAGCTATGGGTTAGCTAATAATCCCGTTGAGTTTTTCACTTAAATCGTCTAATTAATTTGTCTGGTTTATTGGTTGACATGGTTAATATTGCTCGTAGCCTTCTCCCAAAGTACTACTCGCCTATTCAAACTAATCTAACGTCTATATTTCTATGGAATTGGAATTAACAAGAACGCATTGATAATTCTTATATAGTAACCAAGCAAGGCGATTAGGTATATTCCTATCCTAACCACAAATCCCCCCCTCCCTCACAGTTAAGATCTTACTCTACTCTATCTTATATACAATCTAGAATTCCCTCTCCCGAGTTCAATCCTAGATTCGTATATAGTATTCAATTGGTGATCAAACAATCAAATAATTAAGCACAAGATTGAATAAATAAACCAATATGATAAAATAGTAAGAACAATTTAAACTTCAAATTACAACGTTCATGTAGCACCCAACAACTCTAGAACTAATAAACTATGAGATTAAAGGAAGAAAAGAGAAGAAAAACTAGTTGAAAGCCTCCTCCAAGCGTGGTGTATGTTTCTCCACTTGAATTCTTCCCTCCGGTCGCAAAGCTCCTGAAAAATGATGCTTAATGACTATTTATATGTGTAGGGAAGAGACCTAGATGAAATAACTAAGTCCAAAACCAAATAGGAGACAAAGTAGACTTTAAAAATCCGGAACACGCTCTCGACGGTCCTCGCCTCGCGAGGCAAAACGCGAGCTTCACCTCGCTACACACTGTGCGCTGCAACCTATGATGCGAGCTCCTCCTCGCTTTAGCCTGCGCGTCGCCAGCTCCATAGCGAGCTTTAATCCTCGCGTCGCATGCTTTATAGCGTTCAAATATTCTCGCGTCGCCCAACTGCTTAGCTTCAATTCAATTTTTGCTGCCTAACTTTTCAAACTCTTTTCTCATTCTCGTTTCTTGCTTTTGATTCTTTTTCAGTTGTTCTCCTTTCTTTGTTTTGATTTCCTTTGTAATGTTAAACTTTATTCCTTGCATATTCAATAATCAAATAATCATAGCTCCATTCTTGTAGTGTATAAAATACACTTAAAATCTCTACTTTGCTTTCAATTTCGTCTTCAACGTAGCTACACATAAAATAAACTCAATTAAGCATAAATATAGTATAGTTTAGCATTAAAGCCCCAAAATGTAAGATAAGTAATGTACTAAAAATATGAAATTATAACCAAACATTACTAAAGCTTTTAAAAACTGTTTCTAAGTGTATTTTTCTCAAAAGTATTTTTCAAAAAAGTATTTTTGGAGAGAAACTATTTTTTTCTGCTTCTCCTCAAAAGTATTTTTTTTTTTCTTCCAAAAACTTGGCCAAACACTTCAATTTTAGGGAAAAAAAAGGTTTTTTTTTTTTAAAGAAAAAACTACAATAACAACAACTGAGTATAATTATACTAGTGGAGTATGGGGAGAGTAGTGTGTACGCAGATCTTACCCCTACCCTGGGGTAGAGAGGTTGTTTTCGATAGACCCTCAGCTCCCTCACTCCAAGAACTCTCCACCTTGCTCTTGAGGTGACTCGAACTCACAACCTCTTGATTGGAAGTGGAAGGTGCTTACCATTAGAGTAACTCACTCTTGTCTTAAAGAAAAAAAAAATTAAAATAGGAGAAGGTTGGCCACACATGCTATAGCTTGTAAGTGTCTTTTGAGTTGGCATAATTTACTTTTAGTTCTCTATCCCAAAAAACCAAACAATGTACAAGAAGACAAAAGAATATCTGGAAAATAATACTCCTAAGAGATTCAGTAAAAGGAAGAGTCCATTAGTCTACATTGCAAATCATTAATAAGAATTACATCATCATCACAGAGGGACTAGGAATTCACTTTTTGGATGACTCTTTCACTTCTTCACAATTATACTCTTAGTTGGCTCCACAAAAATGATTAGATATCTCAATAATATCACACTGCAGATTTTCACCTTTTCTATCTTTGGAGGACAAAAAGTGGGGAATTACAGATTTGCACAATTTCTGGAAGAGATAAAGATGAAATCAAACATATGCCTTTTTCTCAAAGTCTACTCTCTTCCCCCTTAGCCTTTTACACTTTTATGCAAATGCAGCTTTTTTCTGTATATCATTGAATATCAATCAGTACATTTTCAGCATTCCTCTTGCTTCACTTCAATCATTTTGAAAGGTCACTCATGTATTAAGGTGCTCTTCTTGTCGAGTCTCTATCACCACATTCTTTCAAACTTTAGAGAAGTAATGAAAATACTTATACGCACTTGATATTTTTTTCGGAGGACCGAATAATTAAATGATAATAGTCAATTACTACTAAAACATGATGAATAATAAATATTTATATACAAGATATACGTCTTGTAATCATTTATTTGGTGGCAATACATACCCTTCTCCAGAACAACGGACTTTAGGAAGTTAACAATTTGAAGGAAAAAAATTATTATAGGTAATTATGCCATATATTTATGGTAATTCATTCATGGTCCAACGGCTAGCATGGTCTAACTCATACGCAAATTAAAGTGCATGCATGCTCTTGCACACTGAGATTGTAAATGATTAAACAGTCACTTAGAGCTGCTTTCCTTTAATTATTTAGGATTCATGCGTGTGATTAGTGGAAACATAGATATGCTAAATATGATTATGATTTTGATTTGTGACTGACTACCTAATATACAGATAAGAAAACGAAAGAAAGTGGAATGTTTAGATTTATTTTTGTTACCTAAGTCCACACATATACAAAATATCATATGTTATAAGCTTGACATAATCGATCCCAAAGCCGAATAAAATAAGAGAAATTGTGATAGATTAAAGGTCATCATAAAAACGATGTACTTATGATATGTACTCGAATGAAAACGTCGGGACATAAAATGATCGAGCTCAAAAATAACTGGATGGGTACAAAGAATTCATATAATCGATCCTAACAAAATTTAAATAGAGCTGTAGTTTTTGTTTTTTTTTTCTTTTTTTCTTTTTATATTTTTGGTTTCAGTCAGACCATATGATTCATGATTCTATACACAGCATGCAATTGTCAATTGAAATGTATTTTCACTTTGCACTGAGGTGTGGGACTCTTATCTTTTTCATCTCCACCACATTCAAAATCTCATTATTATGTTTCACAGTGCAGTCAATGAAAGATAGCTCCTTTGGTTGATCTTTTACACTCTTCTTTTCCATTTAATCTTATCCTCTTCAAGTCCTTGCAACTGTGATCCTTTTTTCTCTTTAAGTATGAATCCAAGAAAAATTAATTGCATTTGATGAATCATTTAATATTTTAAATAATAAAGACTAGATATTGTACTAAATCTCCTATGTAGCTACAAGATTGTGGTCATCAAAGACCTATGACCTTGTTGAGTCCCACGTTGGTGGGATATGGATTTTTCGGGTGAGTCTTGGGCGATCCTAATCTCAAGAGTCAGTTTTTTGGTGTTCAGTTAGACTTAAGATTCATTTATTATGGTATCAGAGTCAAACCATCTCAATTTATTGTTATTGATGTTGGGGCCCAATTTATGTTGTACACGTTCAAGTTTGCAGGCTTAGGCATGAGAGGGGTATTGAATCCATTTATGTTGTCCACGCTCTTGTTTGCAGGCCTAGGCATGAGAGGGGTATTGAGTCCCACATCGATGGGGGATGTGGATTAATTTCTGAACACCTTGTATGGTCTTGAGTAATCAACTCCTCAAACTAGCTTTTGAGATTAAGTTAGACCCAACGTACATTTATTATATTAAATCTTGATTATAAATCCAACCTAATTAGGAAATGTTATTGTATCCTTATCATAGATGGGGACAGGTTTTAGCATGACTATATAGTGGGGTAAAGGCACATAATTACGTAGAAATTACTAGAGAAAGTACTATTCAAATAATGAAAGACAAGCGATAATTATAGTTTGAACAAAAAATAACTCACGATATATACATTGTATATAACAACTCTTCCTTTTAGTGACTAGTGAGAGCAAAGATGCCATTTTATTATTGTAAGATATGCTTGGTCAAACTTGAGCGCTAGAGTTGCTAATATTTTTCAAATCAAATCGAATGAATAGCAAAAGTCATGGATGCAAAATCTATAAGACTAGGCCATAAATTGCGCGTTTAATTAGAAAACTTTACTATTACCTTTTTTAGTTATATCATACTATGGTACCCCTTAATTAATTGATCAACGTGTGAACCTCACTTTACTAGTACTCCTTATAGTAGAAAAAAATGGCATCTTTTCAAAGTGAGAAGTATATCCTGAAAAAGAACATAATTCTGGCATTCCATTTGCAATAATGGATAAGAATTATCCATCAATGGATTAGGACACTCGTACGAGTCCTTTGTATTGCCGTTAATAGAACGGAGTTGCCCATGCTAATTAAATACAATTCCAGATTGCCAAGCATTTTTTATTTTTATTTTTATTTTCTCAGCTACTTTGGTGAAAGAATTTTAAAAATATTTTCAGAAATTAGTTATGTGAACTAATTATGTCAGGAAAATAAACTTGATTCCGTTGTGAGCGACGTCAAAAGACTAAAGTTAGTTAATCTTTTTTCATGTTTATAACTTTTATTGGCCAAGAAATAAGCACATTATTTTGCTAATATTCACTTGCAGCACATATTTGCAATCCTCAACAATTGCCCTAGGAGATATGGAAAAAAAAAAAGTACGAGGATTATCCTATAAGTTTTCTCTATGAGAAATTTTATATCAAGTAGACAATTCGTTTTTATTTTACTTCTTAATATGTGAATTTTTTCTTTGGCTAATTTTAAGATCATGTTGCATAGTTCTTTGTGAGACTTGATCGTGAATATTACAACATTTATTTACTTGATCATGCGTAAATTTTTTTAGGATTGGGGTTTAGTTTTTTCTTTCTATATTCGATTGTTGAAACTTATCGACTAATTAATTCAGATTCGAGTTGTGTAAAATTAATAAAAGTAAAAAATATTCCCAGTGAAGGTTTTTATAAAACCAGCATATTTGATTTGATTGTACTTATTTTATTCATTTTAATTGCTATTTTTTGGTTGAAGTGTTATTGGTCTCTAACTCAAGAATAGGAATCAAAGAAGAAGATGCCTTTTGGACATTATCACGTGCTTCTTGTTGTCGTTAATATGGGAAGTGGGGCAACAGCCCAAAGCCTTATTTTAGTTGCCTAACGCCTTACCTTACGGGTTTGTTATTCATCAACCTATCTCTTTCTCTTCACACCTCTTACTTGGCAGCACTGACATAGCCTTCACTTGTTATTCTCCTGGTCATATTTTTTTTTAGCTATTTGAAAATTATTATTCTTTTTCATTTTATATTTTCCGTGCCCATGACTTTATTGAGTATAACCTATTTATCAAAATTTGCTCCCAAATTTGGATTAAAAAAAAATGCTGCAATAATTTTAACGAGTTGTTGTTTCAGTATTAAAACTGTTTTTGAATGCTTTTTTTGAGCCGATAGTTTATTAGAAACAACTTCTCTATCTCACACAAGTTAGAGGTTGTGATAACCCAAAATGTCATCTTTAAGTTTAATAATTAATTATGTGTTCTAAGACCTCGAAAAGTACTATTTATCATTCCTCGACTTGCGTGCGCAATTCGTAAAATTTCATGGAAAGTCTTTATGTGAAAAATGGATTAAAAATGTGGATTAGAGCTTTAAAACTCAATTGAGTTGACTTTGGTCAATATTTTGAGCAAACGGACTCGGATCAGCATTTTGACAGTTTCAGTAGGTCCGTATCGTGATTTGGGACTTGGGCGTATGCCCGGAATCAAATTCCGAGGTCCCTAACCCGAGATATGGAATTTTGAAGAAAAATTAAAATGTTTAAGTTCGAATAGAGACCGGATGTATAATTATGTGAAAATGACCCCCGAAATAGAATTTTGATGATTCCAACAGCTCCGTATGGTGATTTTGGACTTAGGAGCGTGTTCGGAATTTTATTTGAAAGTCCGTAGTTAAATTAGGCAGGAAATGGCTAAAAACAAGAATTTAAGTTTGGAAGTTTGACCGATGAGTTGACTTTTTGATACCGGAGTCGGAATCCAGTTCCGAAAATTTTCATAGCTCCGCTATATAATTTATGATCTGTGTGTAAAATTTGAGATCAATCAGAGTTGATTTGATAGGTTCCGACATCTAATGTAGAAGTTGAAAACTCTTAGTTTCATTAAACTTGAATTGGGGTATGATTTATGGTTTTAGCGTTGTTTGATGTAATTTAGAGGTTTGACTAAGTTCGTATGATGTTTTAGGACTTGTTGGTATATTTGGTTGAGGTCCCGAGGGCCTCGGGTGAGTTTCGGATGGTTAACGGATCAAAAATTGGACTTAAACGTTGCTGCAGTGTTTCCTCTTTTGTTGGATATTCTGTGTTGATATCGAGCCCAGGGTTGACGAGGCTCAGGCTCGAGCTTGAGATCGAAGCCACAATCGAAGGTCCAGCTCGAGGACATGATCGAAGGTAAGGCTCGAGGGCTAGGATCGAGACCCATGCTCGATGCCCTGATCGAAGGCCCAACCTCGATGCCCTAATCGAGGCCATGACTGAGGTTCAGGCTCGAGCCTGTGATCGAAGCCGCAATCGAGGCCCAGTTCGAGGACCAGTTCCGAAGGCTGCTCGGCAATTTTATAAAAAGAGGGCATTCGTCCTATTTGCCATTTTTGATGAACTTGAGCTTGAGCAGTGGCGACTTTTGGCAGATTTTCAAGGGAAAAACATTGGGGTAAGTGATTCTAACTCGGATTTGGTCTACATATACAAGTATATCATTGTTTTCACCATAAATTAGTGTGTTGAGATTTAAATTTGGGAAATTTTTAGAAATCTCATAGAAACGAATTTTTGAGATTTCGGTATCGATTCGGAGTCGGATTTGAGTGAAACTGGTATGGTTGGACTCGTAATTGAATGGGTTATCGGATTTCAAAATTTTCGTCGGATTTTGAGATGTGGCCCCCGCGAGCGAATTTTTAATTAATTTCGGGATCTTTTCTTTAAAATGTGATGTTTTCTTATAGAATTGATTCTTATAATATTTGGTGATTGTATCGAATTATTTTGGCTAGATTCGAGCGAGACGGAGTTGGATAATCGTGGAAAAGGCCTTATAGTTGATTAAATTGGAGCAAGACAAGGTAAGTCTCTTGTCTAATCTTGTGAGGGAGAAATTACCTCATAGGTGATTAAAATTAAATAATTGTTGCTAATTGCGGGGGCTACGTACGCACGAGGTGACGAGAGTCCGTGCGTAGCTACTATTAATGCTAAAGTCCGGGTAATTTAAGACTCAAAGCATGAATTACTTGTGTGAATTGTATTCTTTATTAATTAAAATAATTGATGTATATACTGTGAATTGTCATGAAAAGTAGAAAAATATGAAATTTTCATATGCTTAATTTTTGTTTAAAAGCGCCGCACGTCCCTCGGCAGTGTACACGACACTCTGGATCGGGCCGTATGTCCTCGGCAGAAATCGTGCTTAATAATAATAATTACACGATACTTTAATAATTTATTTCAGCTTGTGAAGCTAATTAATAAATTAAAAAATCTTTAGAATTTAATGAATTATTATTCTTGCTTGTTAAGGAATTAATTGTTACTCCTGTAAATGAGATTTAATTGATAAATTGGAAATTATTTGAATTGAAGGAATTTAATTAATATATTGAGAATTGTTACATTTGAAGAAATCTGATTATTTCCGCTGATTAAATAAATTATAATAAATTCTGTAATTTATACTCATTTAAATATCCTAGTTTTATTTCAGTTATTATTGACCCACAGTGAGTGTCAAAGTCGGTCATCTCGTCTCTACCACTTCGAGATTAGGCTTGATACTTACTGCATACACGTTGTTTACGTACTCATACTACACTTGCTGCACTTTTTGTGCAGGATCTGAGACAGGTACTAGTGGAGGACCTATCATCACATACCCATGTCATCCCGAGGCATAGTGGTGAGCTGCCTTTTTAAGCCGTTCTGCAGCTACCAGTGTCTCTTCTTATATTTATATTCTGTCTATTTCATTTCAGACAATATTTGGAGTTTTGTATAATCTGCTAGATGCTCATGCACTTGTGACACCGGGTCTTGGCACACACACATTGGTAGAAGTTGGTATTTTATTATTTTCTTGGAATAAAAGTTTAACCAATGTACGTTTGACTTATTAGTTGGTTTGCCTAGCTGTAGTGTTGGGCGCCATCACGACCTATAGGTGAAATTAGGTCGTGACAACATGGTATCAGAGCCCTAGGTTCACGTAGGTCTCACAAGTTATGAGCAGACCTAATAGAGTCTTGCAGATCGGTACGGAGACGTCTGTACTTATCTTCTTCGAGATTATATGGTGTTAGGAAACTACCTTTCTTCATATTCCATCGTGCAATTGATGTAGTACTAAATATCCTTCTCTTATTCTCTCACAGATGGTGAGAACACGCTCTAATGAGATTCCAGACCAGGGAAGAGCTACTCCCCCAGTTGCTAGAGGCCGAGGCAGAGGCCGAGGGAGGGCTCCAGCCCGTGGTAGAGGGCGAGGACGTCCCAGGACTATTCTGGTTATGCCGCCAGAGGATCCAGCAGAGAATCCCATTATTGAGGAGCAGGGTGAGGTGCATGTGGCAGAGCCAGCTCCGGTGGACTTCACATCTGCACCGGGATTTCAGGATGTCATGGGTTGTATGCTGCGATTCATGGACAATATGACTCAGGCCGGTTTATTTCCGGCAGATCCAGCCACATCTCAGGCGGGCGGGGGAGCACAGACCCCTACCGCGCAGGCTCATGGACAGGCAGCTGCTGTATATCAGACCCAGGGTGCACTACCCGTAGGTGGAGTCCAGCCAGTGGCAGCAACTACATCTGAGCCCAGGCCAGCTGTAGCCGCCGATCCTGAGAAACTATTGGACAGATGGACTAGACTACATCCTCCTGTCTTCGGGGGTGAGCGACATGAGGATCCACATGATTTCATTAATCGCTGCAAGGATAGACTGTACAACATGAGGATATTGGAATCCCATGGGGTTGATTTCGCTACTTTTCAGCTAGAGGGTAGAGCCCGTAGATGGTGGCAGTCTTATGCTCTTGGCAGACCAGCAGATTCTCCTCCCATGACTTGGGACAGGTTCACCCGTATCTTCTTGGACAGGTATATTCCACCCTCCCAGAGGGAAGAGTTGCGATTTCAGTTTGAGCAGCTCCAGCAGGGTCAGATGTCAGTGACTGATTATGAGGCGAGGTTTTCTAAATTATCTCTCCATGCACTAATGATACTCCATACTGAGGCGGAGAGAGTGCGAAGGTTTGTAGCCAGTTTACATACTGGTATTCAGGCCAATATGGCTCGAGAGGTTGAGATGGGTACTTCTTATGAGCGAGTTGTGGAGATAGCCCGGAGGATTGAGGGTGTACGTCAGCGTAGCCGAGAGCAGATTATGAGAGATAAGCGGCTCAGGTACTCTGGAGAGTTTAAAGGTGCTCCGTCCGGGGGTAGAGGTCAGTTCGTGAGGGGACAGTCCAGCGGACCCCCATATCCAGCACCACCACCTCCTCGAGGTGCTCCAGTGCGACCTTATCTCAGTGTTATCCTAGAGAGTTCTTACCGCCCACCAGCTATTCAGGGTCCTCCCAGTGGGTATTCAGGTCCCCAGGGCCAGACACTTAGTCAGCAGCCCATCGCACCGAAGAATTGTTACGAGTGCGGGGATCCCAGTCACATGCGGAGGTTTTGCCCCAAGCTTCGGGGTAGACCAGTACAACAGGGTCAGTAGCCTATGCTTACCGGACCAGTTGCTCCACCAGTAGTCCGACCACCCAGAGGTGGAGGACAGGTAGGTAGGGGTCGTCCTAGAGGTGGAGGTCAGCCAGGCGGAGGCCAGACAGTTGGCGCTCCAGCTCGGTTCTATGCTTTTCCGGCTAGACCAGATGCAGAGGCCTCAGATGCCGTGATTACGGGTATTATTTCTGTTTGTGTCAAAGATGCCTCAGTATTATTTGATCCAGGATCTACGTATTCATATGTGTCATCTCTATTTGCTCCATTCCTGGGTGTTTCTCGTGAGTCCTTGAGTACTCTTGTTTATGTGTCCACTCTTGTGGGAGATTCTGTTGTTGTGAACCAAATCTACCGGTCCTGTATTATTACATTATGTGTTTATGAAACTAGAGCAGATCTCCTATTTCTTGAGATGACCGATTTTGAAATTATTCTGGGTATGGACTGGTTATCTCCATATCATGCTATTATAGATTGTCATGCCAAGACTGTTACCTTGGCTATTCCAGCATTGCCTAAGCTGGAATGGAAGGGTTCGCCTGTTAGTTCATTTAATAGAGTTATTTCTTTTATAAAGGCTCAACACATGGTTGAGAAGGGTTGTTTGGCTTATCTAGCCTATGTTCGGGATACTACTGCAGAGACTCCGACTATTGGTTCAGTGCCTATAGTTCGGGAGTTCCCCAATGTTTTTCCGTTAGATCTTCCAGGTATGCCACCTGATTGTGATATTGATTTTTGTATTGACTTGACTTCAGATACCCAGCCTATATCTATCCCACCGTATCGCATGGCTTTGAAAGAATTGAAAGAACATCTTGAAGAGTTACTAGCCAAAGGGTTTGTCAGACCGAGTGTATCGCCTTGGGGTGCATCAGTATTATTTTTGAAAAAAAATGATGGAACAATGCGGATGTGTATTGATTATTGCCAATTGAACAAAGTCACTATTAAGAACAAGTACCCGTTGCCACGTAGTGATGATCTATTTGACCAGTTGCAGGGTGCTAGGGTATTCTCTAAGATCGATATTGAGGTCGGGGTACCATCAGTTGAAGATTCGGGATTCGGATGTTCCGAAGACTGCTTTCCGTACTAGATATGGTTATTATGAGTTTCTGGTAATGTCTTTTGGTTTAACTAATGCCTCGACAACGTTTATGATGAACAAGGTATTCAGGCCATATATTGATTCATTTGTCATTGTTTTCATTGATGACATTTTGATCTACTCACGTAGTAAGGAGGAGCATGAGCAGCATAAGAGAGTAGTGCTTCAAACATTGCGAGAACAAAAGTTATATGCTAAGTTCTCTAAATGTGAGTTCTGGCTTGAGTCTGTAGCATTTTTGGGACATATTGTATCGGGCAAAGGTATTAAAGTTGATCCCAAAAAGATTTAGGCAGTTCAGAATTGGCATCGTCCCACTTCGGCGACGGAGATCAGGAGTTTTCTGGGTTTAGCAGGTTATTATCGTCGGTTCGTGGAAGGTTTTTCATCTATTGCAGCACCTTTGACCAAATTAACCCAGAAGGGTGCTCCATTCCGATGGTCTGATGATTGTGAGGTGAGCTTTCAGAAGCTCAAGACATTATTGACTACAGCACCAGTGTTAGTGTTACCATCTGGTTCAGGAATATATATAGTGTATTGCGATGCGTCACGCGTTGGCTTGGGTTGTGTATTGATGCAGGAAAGGCGAGTTATTGCATATGCTTCACGTCAGCTGAAGCCCCACGAAAAGAATTATCCGGTACATGATTTGGAGTTAGCTGCGATTGTTCACGCTCTTAAGATTTGGAGGCATTATCTTTATGAGGTGTCTTGTGAAGTTTACACTGATCATCGCAGTTTGCAGCATTTGTTCAAGCAGAGGGACCTAAATTTGAGACAGCGCAGATGGCTGGAGTTACTAAAAGACTATGATATTACTATCTTGTATCATCCGGTCAAAGCAAATGTGGTTGCAGATGCCTTGAGCAGAAAGGCAGAGAGTATGGGTAGTTTGGCTTTCATTTCAGCAGAGGAAAGGCCATTAGTCTCGGATATTCAGTCCTTGGCTAACAGACTTGTGAGGCTGGATATTTCAGAGCCCAGCCGAGTTCTTGCATGTGTTGTGGCCCAATCTTCACCATTTGAGCAGATTAAGGCTCGCAAGTATGATGACCCACACTTGGTGGTTCTTCGTGAAACAGTACTATGAGGTGGTGCCAAGGAAGTCACTATTGGTGCATATGGTGTTCTACTACTCCAGGATCGTCTGTGTGTTCCTAATGTGGATGAACTAAGGAAAAAGATCCTAGAGGAGGCACACAATTCTCGATATTCTATTCATCCAGGTGCTACGAAGATGTATCGTGACTTGAGGCAGCATTATTGGTGGCGACGAATGAAAAAGGACATAGTTGAGTATGTAGCTCGGTGTCTAAATTGCCAGCAAGTTAAATAAGAGCACCAGAGGCCAGGTGGCCTACTCCAGCAGATGACCATACCAGAGTGGAAATAGGAACGAATTACTATGGATTTTGTAATTGGGTTGCCGCGGACCTTGAGGAAGTTTGATGTAGTTTGGGTGATTGTTGACAGGTTGACCAAGTCGGCGCATTTTATTCCTGTTGTGACTACGTATACTTCAGAGAGGTTGGCCCAGATTTATATTCAGGAGATAGTTCGGTTGCACGGTGTGCAATTTCCATCATATCAGATAGAGGCCCTCAGTTTACTTCACATTTCTGGAGAGCAGTACAGAGTGAGTTAGGGACCCGTGTAGAGCTCAACTCAGCCTTTCATCCGCAGACCGATGGACAGTCAGAGAGGACAATTCAGATTTTGGAGGATATGCTCAGGGCATGTGTGATTGACTTTGGAGGTCAGTAAGATCGTTTCCTGCCTTTGGCCGAGTTTGCTTATAATAACATTTACCAATCCAGCATCGAGATGGCTCCATTTGAGGCTTTATATGGTCGGCGATGTCGTTCACCTATCGAATGGTTTGAACCAGGTGAGGCTAAGTTATATGGTATTGATTTGGTAAGGGATGCCTTGGAAAAGGTAAAGTTGATTCAGGAGTGACTTCGTACAGCACAGTCCAGACAAAAGAGTTACTCGAATCAGAAAGCGCATGATATATCATTTATGGTAGGTGAAAAACATTCTCTTGAAGGTTTCGCCGATGAAGGGAATTATGAGATTCGGGAAGAAGGGCAAGTTGAGACCAAGGTTTATAGGACCATTTGAGGTGTTGAAACGAGTTGGGGAGGTTGCTTATGAGCTTGCATTGCCTCCCAGCCTATCGGGAGTTCATCCGGGTTTTCACGTATCTATGCTCCGGAAGTATCATGCCGACCTATCACATGTGTTAGACTTCAGCACAGTTCAGCTAGATAATAGCTTCGGTTATGAAGAGGAGCCAATTGCCATTGTTGATAAACAGGTTCGCCAGTTGAGATCCAAGAGGATTTCTGCAGTAAAAATCTAGTGGAGGGGCCAACCAGTCGAGAAAGCGACTTGGGAGGCCGAGGAAAACATGCGGAGCAAATATCCAGACTTATTCAGTACTTCAGGTATAATTCTAAACCCGTTCGAGGACGAACGTTTGTTTAAGAGGTGGAGAATGAGATGACCCAAAATGTTATCTTTAAATTTAATAATTAATTATATGTTCTAAGACCTTGAAAAGTACTATTTATCATTCCTCGACTTGCGTGCGCAATTCGTAAAATTTCATGGAAAGTCTTTATGTGAAAAATGGATTAAAATGTGGATTAGAGCTTTAAAACTCAATTGAGTTGACTTTGGTCAACATTTTGAGCAAACAAACTCGGATCAGTATTTTGACAATTCCGGTAGGTCCGTATCGTGATTTGGGACTTGGGCGTATGCCCGAAATCAAATTCCGAGGTCCCTAGCCCGAGATATGCAATTTTGAAGAAAAATTAAAATGTTTAAGTTTGAATAGAGACCGGATGTCTAATTATGTGAAAAAGACCCCGGAATAGAATTTTGATGATTCCAATATCTCCGTATGGTGATTTTGGACTTAGGAGCGTATTCGAAATTTTATTTGGAAGTCCGTAGTTAAATTAGGCATGAAATGGCTAGAAACAAGAATTTAAGTTTGGGAGTTTGACCGATAAGTTGACTTTTTGATACCGGAGTCGGAATCCAGTTCCGAAAATTTTCATAGCTCCGCTATGTAATTTATGACTTGTGTGTAAAATTTGAGGTCAATCAGAGTTGATTTGATAGGTTCTGATATCTAATGTAGAAGTTGAAAATTCTTAGTTTCATTAAGCTTGAATTGGGGTATGATTAATGGTTTTAGCGTTGTTTGATGTAATTTAGAGGTTTGACTAAGTTCGTATGATGTTTTAGGACTTGTTGGTATATTTGGTTGAGGTCCCGAGGGCCTCGGGTGAGTTTCGGATGGTTAACAGATCAAAAATTGGACTTAAAAGTTGCTGCAGTGTCTCCTCTTCTGTTGGATATTCTATGTTGATATCGAGCCCAGGTATCGAGCTCAGGGTTGACGAGGCTCAGGCTCGAGCTTGAGATCGAAGCCACGATCGAAGGTCCAGCTCGAGGACATGATCGAAGGTAAGGCTTGAGGGCTAGGATCGAGACCCATGCTCGATGCCCTAATCGAAGGCCCATGCTCGATGCTCTGATCGAAGGCCCATGCTCGATGCCCTGATCGAAGGCATGCTCGATGTCCTGATCGAAGGCCCAACCTCGATGACCTGATCGAGGCCATGACCGAGGTCCATGCTTAAGCCTGTGATCGAAGCCGCGATCGAGGCCCAGTTCGAGGACTAGTTCCGAAGGCTGCTCGACAGTTTTATAAAAAGAGGGCATTCGTCCCATTTGCCATTTTTGACGAACTTGAGCTTGAGCAGAGGCGACTTTTGGCAGATTTTCAAGGGAAAAACATTGGGGTAATTGATTCTAACTCGGATTTGGTCTACATATACAAGTATATCATTATTTTCACCATAAATTAGTGTGTTGAGATTTAAATTTGGGAAATTTTTAGAAATCTCATAGAAATAAATTTTTGGGATTTTGGTATCGATTCAGAATCGGATTTGAGTGAAACTGGTATGGTTGGACTCGTAATTGAATGGGTTGTCGGATTTCATAACTTTCGCCGGATTCCGAGATGTGGGCCTCGCGGGTGAAGTTTTAATTAATTTCGGGATCTTTTCTTTAAAATGTGGTATTTTCTTATAGAATTGATTCCTATAATATTTGGTGATTGTATCGAATTATTTTGGCTAGATTCGAGCCAGACGGAGTTGGATAATCGTGGAAAAGGCCTTATAGTGGATTAAATTGGAGCAAGACGAGGTGAGTCTCTTGTCTAATCTTGTGAGGGGGAAATTACCTCATAGGTGATTAAAATTAAATAATTGTTGCTAATTGCGGGGGCTACGTACGCACGAGGTGATGAGAGTCCGTGCGTAGCTACTATTAATGCTAAAGTCCGGGTAGTTTAAGACTCAAAGCATGAATTACTTATGTGAATTGTATTCTTTATTAATTAAAATAATTGATGTATGTATTGTGAATTGTCATGAAAAGTAGAAAAATATGAAATTTTCATATGCTTAATTTTTGTTTAAATCAATTAATTGTTAAAAGAAATTGTTCTTCTCCCAAATTTTATCTTATAATAAATATACTCTCTTTCCGGAGGCACATTAGAAAATGTCCTCCTTTCTTGTGGAGCGGGCCGAACGCCTCGGCAGGATAGATGCATCTATGGATCGCGCCGCACGTCCCTCGGCAGGATAGATGCATCTATGGATCGCGCCGCACGTCCCTCGGCAGTGTACACGACACTCTGGATCGGGCCGTACGTCCTCGGCAGAAATCGTGCTTAATAATAATAATTACACGATACTTTAATAATTTATTTCAGCTTGTGAAGCTAATTAATAAATTGGAAAATCTTTAGAATTTAATGAATTATTATTCTTGCTTGTTAAGCAATTAATTGTTACTCATGTAAATGAGATTTAATTGATAAATTAAAAATTATTTGAATTGAAGGAATTTAATTAATATATTGAGAATTGTTACATTTGAAGAAATTTGATTATTTCCGCTAATTAAATAAATTATTATAAATTCTGTAATTTATGCTGATTTAAATATCCTAGTTTTATTTCAGTTATTATTGACTCATAGTGAGTGTCAAAGTCGGCCATCTCGTCTCTACCACTTCGAGATTAGGTTTGATACTTACTGGGTACACGTTGTTTACGTACTCATACTACACTTGCTGCACTTTTTGTACAGGATATGAGACAGGTACTAGTGGAGGACCTATCAACACATACCCATGTCATCCCGAGGCATAGTGGTGAACTACTTTTCTGAGCCGTTCTGCAGCTACCAGTGTCTCTTCTTATATTTATATTTTGTCTATTTTATTTCAGACAGTATTTGGAGTTTTGTATAATCTACTAGATGCTCATACACTTGTGACACCGGGTCTTGGCACACACACATTGGTAGAAGTTGGTATTTTATTATTTTCTTGGAATAAAAGTTTAATCAATGTACGTTTGACTTATTAGTTGGCTTGCCTAGCTGTAGTGTTGGGCGCCATCACGACTTATAGGTGAAATTGGGTCGTGACAGAGGTAAGGTCTATGTATACCCCACTCGTCCCAGACCATACTCGTGAGATCACACTAAGTATGTTATTGTTGTTGTCGTCTGAGTAGTTGTAGTCCCTCTGGTCTCCTTAGTTGAGGAAGAGGGCATAGGGCAAAATAGTCTAACTTTAGATTGATACAAATAATTCAGATGATCAACTCCAAATAAATTGAGGTATAAATAATTGGTTTATATTTTAGTAAACTACAATTAGTAGCAATGTTTTAAAAGATGGGGCGTAAGATGAAGCATTTACTTTATACAAAGCCAAATCATAAAACATAATGTCACGGAACCGTTTTTCTGAGAGTCCTGTGAGGGCAGCGAAGTTAGCTTGATTGCTACTTAGCTTCAGCCCTAAACAATAAATAACACAATCGTGCTAAAGCAATGGCAATCACACGAAACAAGCAAGAAAGCTATGAAAGAAAGAGACCAAGATTTGGGAGGCAAGTATCATTTTCTGTTGTATTATCAAATATCTGCTTTGACATGATCTCTGCACTGACATCCAAAATGCAACCGCCATACTTTGGTGGCGCAGGAAGAAGGCAGATATGTAGAAAGTAACGTGCTCCATTGACACATGGAAGCAGTTCAAAGAGGATCTAAAATGACAGTTTTACCCTCAAAATGTTGTGCACGAGGCTCGCCGAAAGTTAAGGGAGCTCAGGCAAACATCCTCCATCCATGAGTACGTGAAGGAGTTCACCACACTCACCATTCAGATCCCCAACTTGACCAGTGAGGATCTATTGTTCAGTTTCTTGGATGGCCTGCAGAATTGGGCCAAACAAGAATTGCAAAGGCGACAGATCGACACCGTCGATGAGGCTATTGTAATAGCTAAATCATTGTCAGCTTTTCGGACCGGAGCGTCTAAGGGAAATAACATCCGGAGCCAAGTTGCTGCTACTCCAAAGATAGACATCCATCGAGGTAAAGGCAAATTTGTTCCCAATCGGAACAATGATAATAGAGGCAACCGCAACCACTCTTCTCACTTCCGCAAGAATTATGATGAGAAGAGGAAAGGAGGCGCGCAAAGGGATGCTCAATGGGATGTTTGCTACCTTTGCGGAGACCCTTCTCATGCTGCTCGATTTTGCCCTACACTGAACAAACTAGGAGCAATTGTTGCAGCCCACCAGCAGCAAGGACAAACTGTTGCGCCTACCGGCAAGCAACTCGAGGAGCGTAGTGCACCAGCTGATGGTGCGGGACAAGGGAAGAACAAGATTGTAGGCTTGTTCAATTATATGGCCTTGATAAACCACATGACCCTTGCCGCTGTTGTCGCCCAACCGCCTCATGTGAGGCCCCGTGAATCATTATTTGTCGATGCCAAGTTAAACGGCAAAGACGTGCGCATCATGGTAGACACATATGCGACACATAATTTCGTGATGGAGGAATGAGCTAGGGATCTTGGACTTGTCTTTGTATCCAGCGACACGCTGATGAAGACCGTCAATGCCCTTCCCACTACCATTCATGGCTTTGCTCCTAACGTGCACATTTCTTTAGGAGGCTGGCAGGGATTGACAGACTTCACCGTTGCCCCCATGGACATATTTGACATCATATTGGGATTGGATTTTTGGTACAAGATCAACGCACTTATCGCACCGCGTATCAACCAGCGTCATATAAACGATCCCAGAGGCTCGTGCATTATGCCCCTTGTTCGGGTGCCATAAATAAAATGCATCTGTTCGCGATGAAACTTGTGAAAGGTTTCAAGAAAAGGGAACCCACATTTCTTGCAACCTTGACAGGAATCGTTGAGAATTCCCTTGAGGCAGTAGCATTGCCTCCCTGCATTGAGCAAGTCCTTGAAGATAATAAGGACGTGATGCCGGAAGAACTTCCCAAACAATTGCCACCACGAAGGGAAGTTGATCATCAGATCGAGCTTGTTCCAGGGGCAAAGCCACCTGCCATGTTGCCTTATCGCATGGCTCACCCGGAATTAGAGGAATTGAGAAAGCAACTCAAGGAGTTGCTGGAGGCTGGCCATATACGACCATCCAAGGAACCTTACGGAGCACCTGTCTTATTTCAGAAGAAGAAGGAGGGTATCATGCGCTTATGTATTGATTATCGGGCCCTTAACAAGGTCAATGTGAAGAACAAGTACCCCATCCCTCTGGTTGCTGATTTGTTTGATACGGCTTGGTGGCATCACGTATGGGGGAGGCAAGTCGGAGCTTTCATCACCTATACCCCCCCTTATATATGCTTAAAATTAAAAAGCTCAAGTTACCTGAGTAGACAAGTCTACGTCAGACAATCAGAAGAGCCTTTTCTTACCAGTTCTTAGCCGAAGTCACAACCCCAAAGTGTGGATACTTGGGGGAGAAGTGCATGGGGCACAACTCCTTTTGAGCAGGACTTCGAGGAAGTCCAACCCACAGAACAAAAGGAGCCGCAATGTACATACCTGAGGGGGCAGACTCCGAGATGTCGTAGGCCATGATGTGTCATCGGGGACGATGACATTATGAGTGTGGGAGGATGTCACAACCCGTACTTTGGGGTTGTGATTTCGGCCAAGAACTGGTGAGAAAAGGCTCTTCTGATTGTCTAACGTAGACTTGTCTACTCAGGTAACTTGGGATTTTTAATTTTAAGTATATATAAGGGGGGTATAGGTGATGAAAGCTCCGACCTGCCTCCCCCGCACGTGCTACCACCAAGCTGTATCAAATGAGCTACCTTGAGGGGCAACCTCAAGGGCCTGCCTGGATGACTCAAAAGAGTGTCTTAGGCATCCATACGAGTTAGGGAACTCTATGGACTGCGCAATGCCTTCGGCTAGCGTTGGGCACCAAACGGGCACTGGAGGCTCGATGTGTGGGACGACCTGCCCCCCGGGCTGCCAAAATTTTGGAAGGAGACCTCTGTGCCGATTGGATACTTGATGCACCTATCTTAGGGTCATCATGTGTCGACTTGTGAGCATGGCTTGGGTTCAACCATGCGAACAAGGGTCTGTTAGCCTAAACGTGCAGTTGTGGGGCGACACTGCACTATTCGGGATGGAAGTGTGTCGTGAGGGCTATGTGTGGGCATGGTACGAAAGACGCGCATGACAAATGGCCAAGGACTAAAGGTTGCCTTACTCGGGCAAGGCGCAAGCCGGGTGCGGATGCACGAGGCGAATGTCAAGCTTGAGGATTGGGTTGTGCACGCGAAAGCGATGCTCAGTCTTAGGCGAAGGACAAGACATGTCCTTAGCCAACCCCCAGGACGCGCATGGATTGTGATCCTAAGACGAGAAGCGCCACGACATGTCGAGGCCAGGTGCCTAGACATCCTACGGGCGGCACAATTGGAGCATGCCTTCCATGCAGTCTTCACCACAGGCACATGATCGTGCTTGAAAACCTGAGAAATGATGAAGGTTGACATGCAGCGAGGGGAACTGCAGGCGCCGCACGGGCAATTCGGTGCCGCTGGCGAGCGTAAGAAAACAGGCTCGTGACAATAAGCTCTATTGCTCTTGCTTCCCTCCATTAACGTGTCCATTCTATCTCCTTGAAGATGAAGAAAAAAGAAAAAAATTAAATAATAACAACATCCAAGCTTGCTAGATAAGGTTGATTTATCTTACTTCCTAATTGAGGTTCGCCAAAAGCTTTACTATAAATATTCAATGAAATTAAAAGTTTAATCACATATTAATTGTGCTTAAAAATACTTAAATTGATTAGCTAAGCACAGATTGAAAAGTACTTTTAAAAAATATTTCTAAAATAAAATTATTTTTAAAAACTTGATCAAATATATATTATAATTGAAATAGGAGGTGTGTCATACAAAAAATCTCTAATTTTACTTCAAGCTGCAAGCCTGCAACTAGGGGTGTCAAAGAATATTTAAAAACTGACTAAACCGAACGAATTGTACCGTACCGATAATTAGGGTAGGTTTCTTATTTTATGAAAATAAATTAAAAAATATTAAATTGTACCGAATAAATTTATATGGGAAAATATATATTTATATATTAAGTTTAAAACTAATAAAGTATTAAATTTTTCCTTAGACCTTGGAATTATGAAAACGATTACTACAAGTCAACAATTAATTAAACTTAAAATTCTAATTCCCAAACCTATTATACTACTCCTATTAAAATTAAATTATTTCCAGCATATTCACTAGTAAGACACAAGGTATTCTAGCGGTTATGAGTAGCAAACTATAGTGTATTGAATATGTTTCCTTTCGTATGATTGTGATTTAAATTTATATTTTTGAATATTTAATCTTCTATAAATTTTATTCTTGAGTCCAACTTACTTAATATCTTTCCACTCGTGTGATTTATATTTTATTTGTCTTTACTTAGTTTTTTTTACGCTGGTGTAGAATAGTTGATGGATCTATACTCTGGTCATCTATCATGTTTTCTTAATTGATCACCCTTTAAATAGTAAAAATATCTAAAAAAATTTACTAAGTCTTATAAAAGTACATATGTTATTATATTATGCTTCTATTAGTGACTTTTAAATGACTTTTTAAAAAATAATAAAAATTAATCGAATCGTACCGATATCGAAGAGAAAACGACATGATTGGTATAATTCTAAAAATTTAGTTTTGATTATATATAATATAATAGCCAAAAAATTAATATGGTATAAATTTTATAAAATAACCGACCGATCCGAACCATTGAGGCACTGAACTTCAACCCCTCCATCGATCAAAATAAATTAAAATAAAATAAAAATTGCACCCCTTACTTTTTCAATTTGTCCTATTTGCCCCGCCAGATGTGATTCCATAAACTCATCAAGAATATAAGGGACCAACTGAACCAGAACCCAACAAAAACCTTATAAAAATATATTGACCTGTCTTCTTTCTAGCTAGCTTCTATACACTTGTTCTATTCTAAATCTCCATCTCTCTTTCTCCCTCTTCCTCCATAGCCAATTTCCAAGATTCCATTACAGTTCTACTCAAACCCCATTTCACTACAAACCCTTTTCAATGTTGCCCTTTAAAACAATCCAAGAGGCAGAATCTGCCATTGGAAGATCCCTTACAACTCTAGAGACAATTTGGTTCAATTACTCTGCAACCAAATCTGATTACTATCTTTACTGCCACAATATCCTTTTTCTCTTCCTAATCTTCTCTTGTGTCCCTCTTTATTACCTTTTCCTTGAACTTTTCTTCAGAAACTCTATTCAGTCTTACAAAATTCAACCAAAAGTCAATCTTTCACTCTCTGAGGTGTTCAATTGTTATAAGTCTGTTATGCGTATGTTCATCCTTGTTGTGGGTCCCCTTCAGCTTGTTTCTTACCCCTCTGTTAAGGTAACTTTCTCCATTTTTCTTTACTTTATTTCATAGTTCTGCTAAAAAAGATGTCTTTTTTGCAATGTATTTGATGGGGTTTTGTTGAAACTGAAAAAGGTAATTTTTTTAATCTTTGGATCAATGATTTCAGATTGAGATACCCTTTTTTATCTTGCCTATTCGACCCATAAAATTTGTTGTGAATTGTAGCAATGTGTTTGATTGAGTTGTTAGTAGGAAAAAAAGAAGATAATCTTTAGTGTTAGAGAGTACTCATAATATTGCTAAGTATAGGAATACCAACAAGGGTTGTGGTGGAGTGTTAAGTACTCTTGTCCTTAATTAGAGGTATCGTGTTCGAGTCCCTAGGTATGGAGTCGCCTTTGTTAGGAAGCACTTTACCCCAATGTGTGACTTCCCGGCGCGAATCCAGATTTAGTCGGGCCCAACGTGGGTACCGGACATCGGGTGGGAAACCAAAAAAAAGTATAAGGAATGAAATAGGTCTAAATAGAAAGAATCTCTAGTGTTGTTGTTGGTTGATTGAGTTTTCAGTATTGAAAGTCGTGGTTTTGCCTTAATTTTAGATCAAGGTTGTGAAATTGAGATACTCATTATGATCCTTTTTTTTGTGTGTGTGTGAATTGTGGCAATGTAGATGGTTGGGATTAGAACAAGCTTGCCCTTGCCATCGTTATGGGAAATTTTGTTGCAGTTGGGCACATATTTTATAGTGGAGGACTATTTTAACTATTGGATCCATAGGTTCTTGCATTGTAAATGGGGTTATGAAAAGATTCACAAGGTTCACCATGAATACACAGCTCCAATAGGCTTTGCAGCGCCGTATGCGCATTGGCTAGAGATTTTGATCCTTGGGATCCCCTCAGCTATTGGGCCCGCTATTGCGCCTGGTCATATGGTTACGTTCTGGTTGTGGATCGCATTGAGACAGATTGAAGCTATTGAGACTCACAGTGGGTATGCACGCATGCGCTTTTGCTTTTGATTATTCTCATTGTGGTAGTAGTAAAAAGTTGCTTTTTTGGTGATTAAGTGTGTGATTATCTTCTATGATAATTTGACCAAATCATGTGTTAACAGTAACAATTACTATCACTTTATTCTTTTTCTCTTCACTGTTTGCTTTTGTGATCTCTGGATGAATTTGTATGCAGTGAATGGAATTGGATGAGATCTCTTTTTAAGTCAAAATAGTAGCTTTTTACACCATGGAAGGATTAAAGTTGTCTTCTTTTTGTTCTTTTCTTTCTCTGTTTCTAAATTTCCATGTAGGTCCTTTCCCTTTTTCTTTTTTTTTTTCCCCCTTGTCCTCTTTTCTATTTTCTATTGCTTTTGGTGGATGGGGATGGTAATGTTTGTGTTAAAATTAAGCTAAAGAGTGAGCTGCATCATGGACATGTAAAGTGGTGTTTTTAGCATCTGATTTTACTGTTAACATGTTCTTGCATGTAAATAAAATGCAAACCGTCAGAGAGTCAAGATGTCAGTAACTTCTCTGCTTTTTGGATTATTTTTATATTATATGATAAAATTAAGAAGAGTTAACCATGAGGTATCAGGTTTAAATCCTATGGGAGGCAAAACAACACTAAGTAATTTTTTCCCATAATTCCATCTGCCTAAGCCTTGGAATAGAATGTGGTCGATTAAATAGCAAAACTTTCTTAATACGAGCATTTTGAGACCCATGTCTTGCTTTCCATTTATCAACTTCTTATCTCTGATAGTTGGTCTTGGTACCATTCTTTTGACATCTTTGACCTTGGGCTCATGATTATGTAGTGTGTCTTCACCACGGATATGGAGCTAAAGTTGGCGATAGCAGTTCATTTTGCTTAGAACTTAGGACAAGTATTAATAACTTGGTATTGAACTTGAAGAAGTTGATAACTGAATCTGTACAAACAAATGCTTAATTACGATACAAAGAGTACCGGTTTCTTAGTCACGGCAGATGCATGTGAATATATGTATATATTGCAGCATGCACCTTCTTTCCCCCCTTGACATTACAAGAGAAGTATTGCCCAACTGGGGATTGTTGAAGTGTGTATCTATCTCATCTAAAAGCTTAAGCTTTTAGAGAGAACACACTTTTATTTACTTAATTATGTCTTCAACACGCCCCCTCACGTGCAGGCTTGATTCTTTTTGATGAGCCAAGCACGTGAAAATTCTTTTGATATTGGGTGACGAAGACTCGAACCCAGGACCTCAGCCTGGCTCATATACCATGTTGAAGTGTGTGACCATCTCATCTAAAAGTTGAAGCTGTTAGAGAGAACATATTTTTATTTACTTAATTATGTCTTCAACAATGATTATTATATATGATCTAGACTGGACTTAAAGCAAACAAGATTGACGAATAGTTGTCAAAGTTAAGCAAATCTTTCTATTTGGAGGGACAGTGATTGATACCACTCTGCAAGTGTATAATATGCATGTAACAACTACTAGCAACTGCCTGGAGAATATGATAATAGTGTGTGAGGAGCAGAAAAAAGTACTCCTTATGTTTGTATCTCGGTGATAATATCTTTGTTTGTTATTCAAATTTTTCTTCTTGCATCATGTAAGGCAATACTAAGAACAAGAAGTTTTTTATTTTAAGCATTATAATGTAAAATTGCTTCTCAGTTGAATTTTTGTAGTTCTTCCAATAGGACAACTAAAAATATTATGTGGTTCTTATTGGTATAACGTCATAAGAGTAAGATTCACTCATAGTGTTGGTCTCAATTTCAACAAGTTCTATTTAGTCGCAGCATCTCAAAAGTTAAAAAAGAAGCTGAAATAATGCATTATTCGTTGAAACTAAATACTGGAGACTATTGACAGAAATAGTATGGGCTGAGAAGCGGCTGAGACACCTCGTTCTTGAGAAATGTCTGTTGTGAATGTGATAAATTTTGAGCATCTCAGAATTCAAAATATGAAAAATGGCATAGTTTAGCATCATACTTATGTTTAATCATTCATGTACATAGATCCGGTTAGGAGTAGCAGATGAATTATTGCTAATCCTGTTTCCTGGGATCAATTCTTTTTGTATTAGCTTGTTTATATATGTTTAGAAGATTATTTCTCTTTGACTCCTGGTATTGGGAAATTGGTGTACTCAATCTTACACACCTGAGTGATCGATTAGAACTGACAATTAGTACCTTTAATTGCTCAGTTTAGCTGTACATCGTTGAATCTTTTGCTGGCAACATTACCTATGTTTTATGCAGAGAATTCTTTTGTATTGCTCCCTACTTCACGCATGAGTAAGTATGGTGATTGGAGCATGTTTTAACCGATCTATTTTCATCATTCTTAATACAGATATGACCTTCCTTGGACTATCACAAAGTATATACCTTTTTATGGTGGACCGGATTACCATGACTACCATCACTACGTTGGGGGCCAAAGCCAGAGTAATTTTGCTTCAGTTTTCACCTACTGCGATTACATTTATGGAACTGATAAGGTGATTTCAGTGCTGTGGATATTTTATTATCGGGTACGAGATCCTTTGTAACCACACAAATTCTTATGTGTACTGTTTCTTTATCACAGGGCTATCGCTATCAAAAGAAGGTCCTCCAGCAGGTAATGCTACTGTGACTACTTTCCATTTGGTAGTTTTAAACAAAAAGAACTGCATTCTTGGGTATTAAAAATTTCAATGGAGTTTGATATCTTTCATCATATAAACACCATAAGGCTATCCAAATAAATGGTTATTACTTGTGGTAATGAAACTAATAACAACAACAATAATAACCCAGTATAATCCGACAAGTGGGGTTTGGGGAGGGTAGTATGTACGCAGACCTTACCCCTTTCGTGGTGGGTAGAGAGGTTTCCGATAGACACTCGGCTCAAGAAGATGAAATGAGACAATAGAACAGTAAAGAAACAGAGGCCAGAAAGATAGTACCAGCGAGTCGCAGAAAAATAAATGGAAAAAAGCAATATCAATAACCATTAACAATGGCAAGGTACTAGGAAACCGGAGCGGAAAAATAGTATGAACACAACATGTACCACTAGCATTCTAAGACAAGACACTATCAGACTAGCCTTACACCCAGTACGGAGTAGAAACTACCTAATAAGTCGTACCATATGGTTAATAAAGTGGATGAAACTGTAGGTCGTAGTGTTTAATTTAAAATCCGTGTTTATTTGCCAATTGATTTATGCCTTTTCAGCTGATAATGTTGTTGTTTCCCCAGTTAAAGGGAGCTTCAAATGTCAATGGTGAACAAAATGGAGTTTCAGCAAAAGATTGCAAAGATGACTAATTCTAGAATGGACTTAGCCTGGTAAACTCTTTGAAGCATCATTTGTTTTAGGTTGTCTACATCCGTTGTTCAGAATGTGTTAATGTAGGAAGTTTTCATGGTGCCTATGAGTAACAACCTCTTTGTAGTCTTTTGGGGAGTGTTTTGACCCCAAACTTTGTTTCGTTTGCCAAACATGTTAAAGTTTGATTAGTATAGAACTGCAGATAGTATTAGTTGGATCTTTCTTAAAATTGTGAAATGAATTTTAGCTGTAGCTTGAGTTGATGAACTTAGAATACTGTTGCGTCAACAGATATAGGGTTGATTTTTCTTGACGTTTAATGTAGAGGGGATTTTTCTTGACGTTTAATGTAGAGGGGATTTGTTTTCTGCTAAAAGTATCCATGAATACAACGACTCAATGAACATAGTGAAGTAGGGTTTAGGGAGGGTAATGTGTATGCAGATATCCCTACCTTGTACCTTGTGAAGGTAGAGAGGCTGTTTGTGATAGACCTTCTGCTGAAGGAAAGATGCGGAAAGGAAGCAGTAACAACAAGATGATCCTAAAAAAGAAGAAAGAGCAACATCTCATTTTCTCAATACCAGAAAATATGAGAATAATACTAATACTACTGGTATGTACAAATGATATGCTCACTAAGCTTTTACCCTAATTCTCGACCTTCACGCTTTTCTATCAATGGTATGTCCTCTGAGAACTGAAGCAGTGCCACATTTTACACTTAAGTCTATAACCGTACCAAATAACCAGTTTAAGCGTACTTTGATTCCATGGGTATAGTACTGATACTACTTCCGGCTTTGTCGTAATTGGACTATACACTATGTCTATATCACCCAAAATTGGACTCAACTTGAGCCTGATGGTTGTAATTTGTAAACATCAGCCAGAATGTTGTTATGAAAATATTTGCACCTATATAGAAAAGTTGTAAACACTATCATATTACATCCTAAAAAAGAAGAAAGAGCAACATCTCATTTTCTCAATACCAGAAAATATGAGAATAATACTAATACTACTGGTATGTACAAATGATATGCTCACTAAGCTTTTACCCTAATTCTCGACCTTCACGCTTTTCTATCAATGGTATGTCCTCTGAGAACTGAAGCAGTGCCACATTTTACACTTAAGTCTATAACCGTACCAAATAACCAGTTTAAGCGTACTTTGATTCCATGGGTATAGTACTGATACTACTTCTGGCTTTGTCGTAATTGGACTATACACTATGTCTATATCACCCAAAATTGGACTCAACTTGAGCCTGATGGTTGTAATTTGTAAACATCAGCCAGAATGTTGTTATGAAAATATTTGCACCTATATAGAAAAGTTGTAAACACTATCATATTACATCCTAAAAAAGAAGAAAGAGCAACATCTCATTTTCTCAATACCAGAAAATATGAGAATAATACTAATACTACTGGTATGTACAAATGATATGCTCACTAAGCTTTTACCCTAATTCTCGACCTTCACGCTTTTCTATCAATGGTATGTCCTCTGAGAACTGAAGCAGTGCCACATTTTACACTTAAGTCTATAACCGTACCAAATAACCAGTTTAAGCGTACTTTGATTCCATGGGTATAGTACTGATACTACTTCTGGCTTTGTCGTAATTGGACTATACACTATGTCTATATCACCCAAAATTGGACTCAACTTGAGCCTGATGGTTGTAATTTGTAAACATCAGCCAGAATGTTGTTATGAAAATATTTGCACCTATATAGAAAAGTTGTAAACACTATCATATTACATCCTAAAAAAGAAGAAAGAGCAACATCTCATTTTCTCAATACCAGAAAATATGAGAATAATACTAATACTACTGGTATGTACAAATGATATGCTCACTAAGCTTTTACCCTAATTCTCGACCTTCACGCTTTTCTATCAATGGTATGTCCTCTGAGAACTGAAGCAGTGCCACATTTTACACTTAAGTCTATAACCGTACCAAATAACCAGTTTAAGCGTACTTTGATTCCATGGGTATAGTACTGATACTACTTCTGGCTTTGTCGTAATTGGACTATACACTATGTCTATATCACCCAAAATTGGACTCAACTTGAGCCTGATGGTTGTAATTTGTAAACATCAGCCAGAATGTTGTTATGAAAATATTTGCACCTATATAGAAAAGTTGTAAACACTATCATATTACATCCTAAAAAAGAAGAAAGAGCAACATCTCATTTTCTCAATACCAGAAAATATGAGAATAATACTAATACTACCGGTATGTACAAATGATATGCTCACTAAGCTTTTACCCTAATTCTCGACCTTCACGCTTTTCTATCAATGGTATGTCCTCTGAGAACTGAAGCAGTGCCACATTTTACACTTAAGTCTATAACCGTACCAAATAACCAGTTTAAGCGTACTTTGATTCCATGGGTATAGTACTGATACTACTTCTGGCTTTGTCGTAATTGGACTATACACTATGTCTATATCACCCAAAATTGGACTCAACTTGAGCCTGATGGTTGTAATTTGTAAACATCAGCCAGAATGTTGTTATGAAAATATTTGCACCTATATAGAAAAGTTGTAAACACTATCATATTACATCCTAAAAAAGAAGAAAGAGCAACATCTCATTTTCTCAATACCAGAAAATATGAGAATAATACTAATACTACTGGTATGTACAAATGATATGCTCACTAAGCTTTTACCCTAATTCTCGACCTTCACGCTTTTCTATCAATGGTATGTCCTCTGAGAACTGAAGCAGTGCCACATTTTACACTTAAGTCTATAACCGTACCAAATAACCAGTTTAAGCGTACTTTGATTCCATGGGTATAGTACTGATACTACTTCTGGCTTTGTCGTAATTGGACTATACACTATGTCTATATCACCCAAAATTGGACTCAACTTGAGCCTGATGGTTGTAATTTGTAAACATCAGCCAGAATGTTGTTATGAAAATATTTGCACCTATATAGAAAAGTTGTAAACACTATCATATTACATCCTAAAAAAGAAGAAAGAGCAACATCTCATTTTCTCAATACCAGAAAATATGAGAATAATACTAATACTACTGGTATGTACAAATGATATGCTCACTAAGCTTTTACCCTAATTCTCGACCTTCACGCTTTTCTATCAATGGTATGTCCTCTGAGAACTGAAGCAGTGCCACATTTTACACTTAAGTCTATAACCGTACCAAATAACCAGTTTAAGCGTACTTTGATTCCATGGGTATACTACTGATACTACTTCTGGCTTTGTCGTAATTGGACTATACACTATGTCTATATCACCCAAAATTGGACTCAACTTGAGCCTGATGGTTGTAATTTGTAAACATCAGCCAGAATGTTGTTATGAAAATATTTGCACCTATATAGAAAAGTTGTAAACACTATCATATTACATCCTAAAAAAGAAGAAAGAGCAACATCTCATTTTCTCAATACCAGAAAATATGAGAATAATACTAATACTACTGGTATGTACAAATGATATGCTCACTAAGCTTTTACCCTAATTCTCGACCTTCACGCTTTTCTATCAATGGTATGTCCTCTGAGAACTGAAGCAGTGCCACATTTTACACTTAAGTCTATAACCGTACCAAATAACCAGTTTAAGCGTACTTTGATTCCATGGGTATAGTACTGATACTACTTCTGGCTTTGTCGTAATTGGACTATACACTATGTCTATATCACCCAAAATTGGACTCAACTTGAGCCTGATGGTTGTAATTTGTAAACATCAGCCAGAATGTTGTTATGAAAATATTTGCACCTATATAGAAAAGTTGTAAACACTATCATATTACATCCTAAAAAAGAAGAAAGAGCAACATCTCATTTTCTCAATACCAGAAAATATGAGAATAATACTAATACTACCGGTATGTACAAATGATATGCTCACTAAGCTTTTACCCTAATTCTCGACCTTCACGCTTTTCTATCAATGGTATGTCCTCTGAGAACTGAAGCAGTGCCACATTTTACACTTAAGTCTATAACCGTACCAAATAACCAGTTTAAGCGTACTTTGATTCCATGGGTATAGTACTGATACTACTTCTGGCTTTGTCGTAATTGGACTATACACTATGTCTATATCACCCAAAATTGGACTCAACTTGAGCCTGATGGTTGTAATTTGTAAACATCAGCCAGAATGTTGTTATGAAAATATTTGCACCTATATAGAAAAGTTGTAAACACTATCATATTACATCCTAAAAAAGAAGAAAGAGCAACATCTCATTTTCTCAATACCAGAAAATATGAGAATAATACTAATACTACTGGTATGTACAAATGATATGCTCACTAAGCTTTTACCCTAATTCTCGACCTTCACGCTTTTCTATCAATGGTATGTCCTCTGAGAACTGAAGCAGTGCCACATTTTACACTTAAGTCTATAACCGTACCAAATAACCAGTTTAAGCGTACTTTGATTCCATGGGTATAGTACTGATACTACTTCTGGCTTTGTCGTAATTGGACTATACACTATGTCTATATCACCCAAAATTGGACTCAACTTGAGCCTGATGGTTGTAATTTGTAAACATCAGCCAGAATGTTGTTATGAAAATATTTGCACCTATATAGAAAAGTTGTAAACACTATCATATTACATCCTAAAAAAGAAGAAAGAGCAACATCTCATTTTCTCAATACCAGAAAATATGAGAATAATACTAATACTACTGGTATGTACAAATGATATGCTCACTAAGCTTTTACCCTAATTCTCGACCTTCACGCTTTTCTATCAATGGTATGTCCTCTGAGAACTGAAGCAGTGCCACATTTTACACTTAAGTCTATAACCGTACCAAATAACCAGTTTAAGCGTACTTTGATTCCATGGGTATACTACTGATACTACTTCTGGCTTTGTCGTAATTGGACTATACACTATGTCTATATCACCCAAAATTGGACTCAACTTGAGCCTGATGGTTGTAATTTGTAAACATCAGCCAGAATGTTGTTATGAAAATATTTGCACCTATATAGAAAAGTTGTAAACACTATCATATTACATCCTAAAAAAGAAGAAAGAGCAACATCTCATTTTCTCAATACCAGAAAATATGAGAATAATACTAATACTACTGGTATGTACAAATGATATGCTCACTAAGCTTTTACCCTAATTCTCGACCTTCACGCTTTTCTATCAATGGTATGTCCTCTGAGAACTGAAGCAGTGCCACATTTTACACTTAAGTCTATAACCGTACCAAATAACCAGTTTAAGCGTACTTTGATTCCATGGGTATACTACTGATACTACTTCTGGCTTTGTCGTAATTGGACTATACACTATGTCTATATCACCCAAAATTGGACTCAACTTGAGCCTGATGGTTGTAATTTGTAAACATCAGCCAGAATGTTGTTATGAAAATATTTGCACCTATATAGAAAAGTTGTAAACACTATCATATTACATCCTAAAAAAGAAGAAAGAGCAACATCTCATTTTCTCAATACCAGAAAATATGAGAATAATACTAATACTACTGGTATGTACAAATGATATGCTCACTAAGCTTTTACCCTAATTCTCGACCTTCACGCTTTTCTATCAATGGTATGTCCTCTGAGAACTGAAGCAGTGCCACATTTTACACTTAAGTCTATAACCGTACCAAATAACCAGTTTAAGCGTACTTTGATTCCATGGGTATACTACTGATACTACTTCTGGCTTTGTCGTAATTGGACTATACACTATGTCTATATCACCCAAAATTGGACTCAACTTGAGCCTGATGGTTGTAATTTGTAAACATCAGCCAGAATGTTGTTATGAAAATATTTGCACCTATATAGAAAAGTTGTAAACACTATCATATTACATCCTAAAAAAGAAGAAAGAGCAACATCTCATTTTCTCAATACCAGAAAATATGAGAATAATACTAATACTACTGGTATGTACAAATGATATGCTCACTAAGCTTTTACCCTAATTCTCGACCTTCACGCTTTTCTATCAATGGTATGTCCTCTGAGAACTGAAGCAGTGCCACATTTTACACTTAAGTCTATAACCGTACCAAATAACCAGTTTAAGCGTACTTTGATTCCATGGGTATAGTACTGATACTACTTCTGGCTTTGTCGTAATTGGACTATACACTATGTCTATATCACCCAAAATTGGACTCAACTTGAGCCTGATGGTTGTAATTTGTAAACATCAGCCAGAATGTTGTTATGAAAATATTTGCACCTATATAGAAAAGTTGTAAACACTATCATATTACATCCTAAAAAAGAAGAAAGAGCAACATCTCATTTTCTCAATACCAGAAAATATGCCCTCCATCCTCTTCAGGTGTCCAAATGGCTTTAATAGTTGTTTTGTGAAGTTAGCATCCCTATTCTAAGGTTACTTAGTACATATGCAATGAGTTACTAATAGTAGTATTTTTTATCAAACATTCTATATCAGAATTAGATTTCCCCCTCGTTTTCGCTCTCCTTGTTTTAATTAAAATCATGTAGCTAAGATACTAAGAGCTCTACCTTAGAATCGATGTCAATTCGACCCTCTTTTGGGGTGATAATGGTCCTTAATTCCTAGAAGTTAGAAGTAAGTAAATGATAAGTATTTGACTACTTGTTAAAAATAAATACCAGCAAGATTTGCAATTTATGCCTAGAGCGAGCCAGCGAGGTTAAACAATAAGCGCAATTTGATAGTCAACTTTGCATTTTTAGTCTCCAGCAAACAATTAGAGGTATTCAATCGGCTGAAGCAAGAAGCCCGTCTAGCTCAGTTGGTAGAGCGCAAGGCTCTTAACCTTGTGGTCGTGGGTTCGAGCCCCACGGTGGGCGTATTTTGCTTTTCTTTTTTAAATTCTTTCTTTTTCTGAACAACATCGAACTGCAGTTCAGGCAAGTGCAAAATTCATTTATAGCCACTTGGGCCAAACTTATAACATCCGGTAGCCCAAAAGTACAATATACATTTTATAGTCCAAAAGTAATTCTAATGGCAAGCGACCGAATTATACATCTGACCCACAAGCACTTGCATAGCTGTATCCCCAGCTTTAGCCTCCTTAAGAGTGTCTTGAAACCATAGCTTAACGCACTCCCCTGCTATGTCGGCAAGCGGATGTCGCCGTTGTTCAGCCGAAGACTTGGAATTAGAGTTTGAATTCTCTTCCTCCATATTTGATTTTATCTTGAGTTGTTGCTCCGACGATTCTCTGGCAACTCCTTTTGACTTTGGTGTCTCCGGGGATGAAATTGATGGCCTAATCCTTGATGTGGATTTGACTTGATGAGATGTTGCACCGTGGAGTTTGTTAGAGATGATGATTCTTGCAAATCCTTGAGGAAGGGATTCATATGCTAAAGTAACATTTATGATCTTGATGAGGGATGTTTTATTTTCCTTTGTTTCCCAGAAAGGATCCTAGAAATCCTTTACCTTGTAACCTCTTTCTTTCATGTGTATTATTAAGGAACAATTGTAGTTTGGTTTAGAACAAATATCTGGTATATAATTTTAAATAATTTAATTTCAGGCGTATATATTTACATGGATATTTTTGTATTTTTTTCGGTGAAAATAAATTTGAATATTGGTATATTACAAAATATATACAAAATAGACTGTCACTATACAAAATACACCGTCACTATACAATTTATATACAATATACTGTCACCGTACAAAATAAATACCAGCAATATTTGCAATTTATTCCTAGAGGTTAAACAATAAGCGCAATTTGATAGTCAACTTTGCGATTTTCTCTCTTCACCAAACAAGTGAGTGTACTCAATTGGCTGAAGCAAGAACCCCGTCTAGCTCAGTTGGTAGAGCGCAAGGCTCCTAACCTTGTGGTCGTCGGTTCGAGCCCCACGGTGGGCGGTTTGCATTTTTCTTTTTCCTCAAATTTTTTCCTAATGGGCCAATCTGATTCCTATATGAAATAACCAATACAAGCCCTCAAGACTATTGGGCCAGACAAATAGCCCAAACAGAAAGTCTCTCCCAATATGAACTTTGCATGTTTACTTTTCCTAATCGATATACATAATTATGTACTGATTATACATATATTATATATCTGGAGGCTTTTTTTAGTTTAAGTGGTTAGGTGACATATATTTTTTTGTTGCTTTTGTTGTGTATGAATTGAAAGATACATACAAATACAAGCCACAAACAATTCTTGGTTTTTCCTATTTGTTTGAATTAAAGAGTGTTTGATGTAGACTTGATCTAATTATTCGTAAACCAAGTACAAGTATGGGGCAATTGTATTATTGAATTTTGTGTCGTCCTTTCCCATAGTAAGTGAGTAATAATAGTAACCAATTATATAAGAGAGTGGGTTGGGTTGGGTAGTGACGCAGGTTGCTAATAAAGGAGCAGACAAAATCAGCTCCAAATTTATTTTTGTTAGACCAATGGGTGAAGAGTTATGACTTATTTTCAATTTCAGGTTCCATCATCAATCACACCCTATTTTCACCTGCTTTTGCCATTCCATTTATGCACCTAAAACGGTACACTAATGTCCATTTCCCAGCATTTTCATGCCCCGGTCTAGAGTTGCCCATAGCTCGTCAAGTGATTGTTATATGTTCAAAATCATGTATTACAGTTCGAATTGTAACATATTCACAATAGTAATGGGGATGACACTTTATGAAAATGATGAAATGAAGAAGAATGAACGGAAGGCAACGGAGGAAGAACTGACGAACTTGTTACTTGTGTTTGGTTAATTACTTTACTGAATTTGGGGTTCAAATAGCTGATAAGTTAAAATTTAAACTAGCACAATTTGCAAGATTAGAAGCCAATTGCACAATTTGCTTTGAATCAATATTATTCCATTCCAATTCCTCTCTGAAATCTCTCAAGGAAAATCTCAAATTTGGATTCTAAATTGATAGGTTAATGTGAGCTTATCCATAATCTAATTGTAAGAATATCATCACTTTAATCGTATTATCAAGAATCTAGATTTCAGTGATCCCTAGTCCAATTGTTAGAGGTCACCACACAAATCGTTAGTATCACGAGATCGAATTTCAGTGACTTCGTAACTATTGGGTATTTATGTGCAATTTTATCATCTCTATTCTAATGACTGATGAAAACATAATACTACCTCCGTTAACCTATTTCCTTTTTGGTCTGTTTCAAAAAGAATGACTCATTTCTAAATTTGGAAACAATTTTGCTTAAACTTACAATTCTAACCTTAATGAAAAGCTTTTATAACCACACAAATATTCTTGGAGCCTTTTTGAATTGTTGAGGACCACAAATTCCAAAAGTCTTCATTTTTTCTTAAACTCCGCGCCCAGTCAAACCGATCACATAAATTGGAACGGAGGGAGTACAAAAAATTAAACCCGAAGTTCGCTTATATTGAAGAACCAATTTGAACTTGTTGTAATCTCCTCATGCACTTATTTGCATTTCTGAAAAGGGATTTTTTCGTATATATATACGAGGTTTTAAATTTATTTATCCGGTTTTGTCTAAGTTTTTCTAATTACGGAAAGTAAGTACAGTTTTTTACAAAATATATACAAATCCGGTCAAAATCTACAATATATCTACAACTTAAATACAATTTTTTTTTTGTATAGAATCCGGTCAAAAACTACAATTTACGTACAATTTATATACAATTATGTTAGTTGTATATATTTTGTGTGCCATTTCTACACACCCGACATACAAAATATATACAATTTGTTTATATCTTCTTTTTCGAGTTTCAATCTGAAATTACAACCAAAACCAACTCGAATCTTCACCAAATTCTCTCAAAATTGAGATATAAACTCCAAAGGATATTCCCAACCATTTGCAACAACACTCAATCCAAACAAATAATATTTTTTCAAAATTCGATTTTCGAATTCAAAACTTCAAAGTTTTTTATGGTTAACAATGGAGTTTTTAATAAATTTTATGATTATTATAAAAGAAATAACTATATTACTGTTTTTCTTAATGGCAATTTGGTATTCAATTGCAGGCTCTTTATTTTTCTCCTGATAACACGCATTTCCAATATAAGAATCAAACCGTTTTCATCGATCCTCTATTTTGTTTGTTTAATAGTGTGAACTTGTGATTATTATAACATCAGTCATTAGATCAGATATTGCTCAATAAGCTAATTTGCAGTCATAGATTAGACACTGCTATTAGGAAAAAGAGGAAGACAAAATATGGAAGATTAGATTTTAATACACTATTTTGTATACCATTGATAAATTGTATATCAACTTGTAATTAAGTTAAAACTTCAATATTGAGGGTAAATAAGTTTTAAAAGAAGTATACATACGTAAAAATC
The DNA here is from genome assembly GCF_000715075.1 of Nicotiana tabacum. NCBI lineage: Eukaryota > Viridiplantae > Streptophyta > Magnoliopsida > Solanales > Solanaceae > Nicotiana > Nicotiana tabacum. Next base: position 126,926,170 of record NC_134102.1, on the reverse strand, counting down.
TATTGAAAAACTACTTGTCTTTGTTGGGCCGAAGCATGATTGAACCTCTGTTTTATGAATCAATCCTACACCCAAAAGAATTACAAACTTGTTGGAGTTTCATTTGTAGCGATTGTGAAATTTTACCATAAACCTTACAATTATTTGTTTTGCATTTTGGAGACAAGAATTTGCATATTATGAAATCCTAAATATTATATATTCTACTCATATACTTTTTTTTCTATGTCAGATATTTTCTCCTATTAAAGGGAGTCATTGTTTCATGAAAATGACTTGCGAATTGCAAATCATGCAGTGAATTCCTAATATTTTCAGGTGATGTTGTGTCTGTGGATCAAACAAGTGATGTCATTTTCTAGCATCTTGGAGAAGAAATTATTAGGAGAATACTGTACCATTAATTGGTTTATTTAATTTGTTTTAACTAAAATGAATTAATTTTACTAAAGCACCTCGTGTCCAGGGGCGGAGCCACGGTGTTGGTTGCGGGTTCGACCGAACCCAATAACTTTTGTTCAAAACCTGTATTTGTATTAAGAAATCCAATGAATATGTAGAAATCAGTAAAAAGGATTTTAATTCCGAACCCATAAAATTGAAATCTTAGCTCCGACTCTACTCGGGTCAATCACATTCATATATATTCAGTCCAATTAGAGAGTTAATATGTAGATAGCTAAACGGATAATAGCGCTTTCGATTCCTTAATTGTTGACTAATCTAATTTTGCTGATCGTAGTATTCACATAAAGTCACTAGAAGGAAGCAAATGAGATATTTTTTTATGATATTTTAGCATAGTTGGGTGAAAATTGAATAGAAAATGTTAGTTAGTGACCTGATAATGCGGAAAAATTCAATGATTTTTAAATGAATATACGTGAGATTACTCCTCAATGTGACGAATCTCACAGATTTCACCGGTTTTTATGTCAAAATAAGGAACATACAAAGGAGAACGTTCACTTAGGATAAACATTGAGTAGTAAAATGTTTAATTTAACAACTGATGAACCATTTATATGTAGACATTACTCAAGCAATTTAGCTCTTAACCTAAAAAAACGTACAACTATTTACTCTAAATTTGGTATATTTTGTTATTATTCTGTATTGCTGTAATAAACAATTTAACTTTCTGAAAAAACAAAACAGAAAGTTAGTAATACTTGTTTAACGAAATAGATTCTGGAAAACAAAAAACAGTATAGGAATAAATCGAGCCCACTGAATACACAGTGTGTCCTTAAGAAAATTATTCCCCTCAAGTACCCGAGGTGCTGGAATATATCCTCCCAGGATAGAACGATTTAACTCACCAGTGTATTGGTACCAAAAACTCTGATGAACTGCGAACCACTCAATGGTCGTAAAACACACTGAAAAATATTATGCAGAAGAAGAAGAAGAAGCTCAGAAACCTTTCAGAAACAGCCATGGCTGTTGGAAAAGGGGTGTTTGAAATATTGCGGAAAAAATATATTTAAAATAATCAATATTCCGGATTGATTTTTTCGTTAATTATTTAATTAATTAATTAAATAATTGAAAGAAATTTTGTCCAAAAAGATTAATCAATAGCCGAAGCCGAGCGAGCAACGACGACGACGCGAGACTTGCCTTTTTCTTAACTCTTTAAGAGCTAGAAGAAGAGCAATTATATATATACCCATCAAAAGCCTTTTCTTCCTCTGATATGGGATAATGTCCCTTTCCCAAGGGAAACTCAAATATTTCATTTTTCCTCCATTTCTCATTCACCTTCTTTAAGCTACACAAGCTTAAAATCCCAACATATTTTCCCCATGTTATAATGTTTTTTGTGTTAAGTTGATTAGACAGATAAAATACTACTAACGTTCCATGTTACCGTATATCCTTCATAAAAGACGATTCAATATTGGTCAAACTTTTGTTTTGTTTTTTCTTGGGTGTTCAATATTCGTATTTGAGTCCTGACTAATTTAAATTCACATCACGCAATGCCATTGAAGAAGACAACGCTCCCTACCAGGAGTCTATTCATTCCTAGAACTCCCTGCTCAAACGTCAAGTCTTTTTTAGCTTCTTCCAAATAGGTTGGGACTAGACGAACCCGAAACTTCTGGTTAATGATGGAGAGATCTTATTCATCTACTACAATCCTTGATCGTATCGATATAGACTTCTACACAAGCTATGCATCATAATATTAGTTTTAGTAGGCGTTTGGAAATAAAAATTATAACTTTTGAAAAAAAAGTAGTATTTGAAATTAAGTTGAAAAATAATATTTAGAATTTAAAATTATATTGGGACATGCATTTTACTTGAAAAAATATTGCACCTTTGTGAGTGGGAAACAAAAATTCCCTGAAAATTATGAAAAAAAAAAAAGTGGTCAAAATCACTTTTTGATTTTTGAAAACTCATTTTTAAATTTTTTTAAGAACTTACAAAATTTCATAAACAAATACATTTTAAAAATAAATTTCCGAAGAAAAGGAAAAAATATTTTTGAACAAACAAATCCTTAGTTTAATATAGAAAGGAATTGTCCAAATGAAAAATAAAGGAAAGTGAGATCAAGGTGGAAGGAAAAAACGAAAAGGGCTAATCAAGATTTATTGTCCTAAAATCATGTGGTGATGGCTTTCCCATTTTATTTTGCTTTTCTCACTCATTGGCCCCTCTTCCTTTTTCCCTATCTATCTACCTTTTAAAAAGGAAAGAGAATTATACACATCCACATACCATATAGTAGTACCTTTTTTTCCTCATTATTTCTTAGGCTTTAATCTTAGCTTTCCTTTTCCTTTTTCTTTTTTCTTCCTCTTGGGAGACATCTCCAAAGAATGTTGTCCTCTCAATCTAAACCATACACATGTGTTAGAATCTAACATAGTATACCACCTATGTCATTATTATTTCCACTTTTACCCCACTAGGTAAAATAGCATTTGTAGGTAAATTATACAGTTTCGTAAGAGTTCGGATATGTAATCATATTTCTCGGTTTAAATGTTCATTGTACTCCATTCCTCTTATTTTATGTTACTTTATTTGATTAATTATAAAGTCACCACTAATTGATGGAATTTATCTATCTTTAATTGAAGGAAGCACGTCTGAACTTTAGAAAATGAAGAAATTCATGATATGAAATACTTATCTCAACTGCAAATCTAGATTAGTGTGGCCGATGAGTACAATATCGGATGGTCAAATAAAAAAGATAAGTATGAAATCCAAGATATTGATTTGATTTGTATATGAATAGAAAAGAAAAAGTCAACAAAAATCTCACTCAAGCATTTCCAAAATTTTAAATTCTACCGGAGCCTAAAATAATCTTTGTTTACCCTAAAAAATAGATAACAATTAAATTTGTAAGTGGTTTTAAGGATACGTGGATTAATTTGATACAAACGATAAATCGCGTTAGATTAAACAAATAAAGATATAGTAAATTCAAAAGACGTGAGGAGGATAATTCCAGCCTTGAAGAAATTTCCACCCTCGATCCGGATTCACAATGGCTAGCACTGGTGAACGAGAATAAGACCTATGAATAATAGTGAAAATGATTGTATATTGCTTTGGGATGTGTGTTACAATGTGTTCAATGAATAATCAGACCCCCTTTATACAGTAGGGGAATCCTACTCTAGGTACAATTCCATAAAAGGTAAAAATCTCTCGTTTAACTAATTACTCAATTCCCGTCGATACGTGCCAAGATCTGCATCGTTATACCCGGTTGGTCACGGATATTACGGCCTTCTGTTAATCATGTTAAATTGCCCAATAATGCTCACTGAAGTCTTTAGGGATTTGGACCGATCTCGGGGTCATGGCCTATATATACTCGAGGGCGGGCATCATGCCCCCAGTGCTTGACTCGACGGGTCCCTTACCTTGATCCCGGTTCCTTGTCGTCGCGTTCCTTACTCGATTTATTTTATCGGGAACCGGGCCGGCTTATGGGTCTGGTTTCACCCATATACAGATAGTCCCCTCATTTCTCGGAGAGCAAGTTTTACGGAAACGACGAGGAGCGACATGAGTTCTTCGATCTCTTCTTCAGCACGCTGCGACACAAAACGATAAAGAAACCGAAATGCCCCGCCAGTCGCGCCATAATGACCCCTAACGTGTGTCAGTCGTCGGCAGGTCGTGCCTGGATGTGAAACGGCGCCAAGCCTATATAAATCCCCTTCCTTCGTTTATTTTTTACTTTGGACCAAGCTTCTACCTTCGATCATTTAAGATATTATAGTCTTCTTTCATCCCTCAATATTCTTACCTTCGTTCTTCAAGTTACAACCTTTCTTTTACCCCTCGCTTAAGCTAGTGTGCTTGTTTTTATTGGAAAGTTATCATCCATCATCTCCTCATTCTCTTCATAGTTAAAAATCCTTTTAACCAGATAAAAGAAATGGCAAAGACTTCCAAAATTGTTCCTAGAAAGATGCTCCTTCTTCTTCGCGGCTGGCCACTGAGGTCGAGGAGACCGCCCCTGATGTGGTCATCCTCGAGAAGTCTGTTCCGGTCACAGCCACTGATGAACCGGCAGCCGAGCCCCCCTTGAAAATATTCGCCCCTAGGGGTGTTCAAGCAATGACGAGTTCAAGTTTGAAAAGCCTTCTTCGGTTAAAGGCCGATGCGAGGCGGTGTCACGGTACATATGCTCTATTACCGAGGCCATTCTTCCTGCAGTTCGAAAGGAATACGGCTGGGCGGAAAAGGATGTAATGATTCTCGATCCCGATGACGATATCACCACACATGTTGAGGGATATCTAAGTGTTTATACTTATCCCTTTACATTGGGCCCAGTGGACCCGATCATCCTGGACTTCTACAGCATGTACGATGTATGCCTCGGCCAAATTCACCTATTACTATGGAGGATCGTGATCCTTCTCCGATTCTTTGTGAACAAAATTGATTCATGCACGTTCACCATCTACCATCTGCTCCGCTTATACATTCCCCGAATCTTTCGGAGGGGATTGATAAAGCTTGTACGCCGGGCCAACAAAGACCCATTTTAGAGTATCGACGAGGACCGAGATCGGGGTTGGCAAGGACACTTTGTCCGAGTGAGGACCGTTGACCCGATACCTGCCGAGTGGAGTCCGTTCCCCGAGAAGTGGAACGTATCGTGTAAGTATAACTCCTTTTAAAAGTCAATTTCATATTTTATCTTCCTTTTTCTCATCGGTGTTTGCTGTGGTGCAGCCCTCACTCGAGTTCGAAATGCCATTCCTCGGCTAAAGGAGTGGATCAGAGGCATTTGTTCGCAGATGCCTAATGTCGAGCACTCGTGGCGCAAACTCTCGAAGGGCTGCTGGGAGGCCCGTTCTCACGGTAAGATTCCTTTCTCCGAGTAAGTAGAACTAGACTTTCTTTTTCAATATTATGCCCTCATTGCTTCTTTTTTTTTTTTTGCAAGCTTGCCTAAGACCATCGAGCTTAGGCTCTTGGCAGGGGGCGAGGACCTACCTGCTCATCCTTCTGCTTTGGGGCAGCCAGGAACCACAACAGGGGAGAAGAAAAGGAAGAGGGCCCCGTGTTCCCCGAGCTCGGAGAAGAAGAAATCGAGGACTCGTAAGCCAAAGGAAAGTTCCAGCTCCCGAGTGCCTGACTCGGATTCACTCTTCCGGCCAAGGGACAAGCCCGAGGAGGACGACCTTTTTATGGCCCACGAGTCGTTCGTTCCCTAGGAACAAGTGGCAAACCGAGGGGGAAACAACGGGGGCCAATCCCCCTCAAGTTTACGAGGCTCATACAGATGTGAGGGTTGAGATCTCTCGAGTTGCCGGCTCTGCTCCACCCCGCCCGGTGTTATAGAAATTTCAGGATCGCCCTCGTTCACATAGCCCATGTTAGATGAGGCTCGAGCGACGAAGGAGCGATTCAATGAAGGGGCTCGTGGAATAGACTATCCCCTCATATGCTTCCTTGATGGTATAGACTCAACAGACCTGGAATACTTCTTCGAGTTGGGTGACATAGAGGTACCGAGGAAAAGTCCATTCTCGGAGGTCGGTGGGCCGAACTCGAGCCCGAGGTTGATCAACCGCTTCCCCACTCCGAGCACGGATCCTAGCCGAAAGCGATTAGTAGTTATCAGTATCCCGGAGGATGCCCAGGTTCTTTTTGCCCCCGTCAGGATAGCTAGCTACCTCCGGTGTCTGGTAGCCGAAGAAGACCAAGCAAAAATGAACGAGGAGGATGTGCCATGCTTGTTCATCGAAGCACAACAGGCGCTAAATCGGGTAAAGTGTTATCATATCTTTTATCTTCGAACTCAGTTTTTGATGACTCTAATGCCTTTTCCTTTTTATATTCTGCTTGCCTCGATGCTCTACTATGAAACCTTTCTCCGGTACCGGGATAAACTTATCCAACTTTAGGCTGAAGTCAAAGAGCTTGGTGAGAAGAGGGATATGTATAAGCTTCTCAGCGAGCAACGTGAATGAGAAGTCAAGAATCTACAAACTGAGTTGGACACGGCTCAGAAAGTACATGCCGCCTTGGTGGAATAGGTAAAGGCCTTTGAAGTTATTGACGACGAGTTATGCATGTTGACTAATGTTAAAAACCCGCAGGTTCAGCAGAAGCTTGATCAGATCGACCAGCTTCGAGCCGAGATGGACGAGGTCAAGGACATGGCCGAAGAGTGGAAGGTCAAAATGGACCAATTGGCTTCAGAAAAGGAGACTGCCCGGAAGCGGCAGAGGCCCAACTTCGAGCGGCGAGGGAGAAAGCTGAGGCCCAGTCCCAAAAAATCTAAGACCTTCAATCTTAGCTAGGCTCGGCCGCTACCGAATGGGATACCCTTGCCAAGGAGCTTAAAGTAGACAAGTCAATGGCGGGAATAACGAGGGTCGATGCTGAAGAGATGGTGGCCCAATACAAAGCTGACGTTGAGGCAGCCCAGGATCGCCTGAGAGTTATTGTCGATTACGTGAAATGACAGTCCCGTAGGGATTCTCTCGAGGAAATTCATGCTCGGGGTTTCGACTTAACGGTCAAGATCGAAAACGTTAAGAGGCTCGAGACCAAGGCCAAAAAGTTGGCATATCCCGAGGACGAGGAAGGCTCCGAGGGCAGAGAAGACTCCGATAGTCCAGGTGACGAGGCGAGCTCCGACGAAGATCAGGCTTAGGTACCTTGTAGATTTTTTCTTTGTTTTTGTATTTTTGTATGTTTTGTTGAGGCCGTTTGGCCTTTGTAAAGATCTTTATATATATAAGGTTTTTCTTTCTTTTTTTCCTTTGGCAATTTTCAAGTTTGTTTCTTTTGGCTTTTTCTTTACGATTGCAATGATTTCAAATACCTTAGCATGTAATAATAAGGTCTTGTTTGGAGGTTCGAACAAGGCTTGTTCTCGATGTGATTTTGTTTATAACTCATGGGGCTTGGTATGATCGGAAGCTTTCCCCAAAGTGCTTACTTAGAAGTTTTTATATTATAATTTTGCCGAGGGTAACCTTTGGACCGGTTTGGAAATTTTGAAGGCCTTACGTTTTGGTTACGGGTTTTGTACGTCTCCGAGCCGTTTCTAATATAGCCGTAGCCTTTTAAGTTCGGGCATTGACCAATAGACTTATTACCCCAGGCTTCGATGCCCGAGCCATCTGGGCTTGCCCCGGACGATAGTCCCCGAATGGGGGCGACCGTAACCTTTAAAATTCGGGCACTGCCTAATAGGTTTTTTTTACCCCCAAGCTTTGACAGCCCGAGCCATCCGAGTTTGCCTTGGACGACAGTCCCCGAGTGGGGTAATCTCTTGGATCTGGGTAGAGGTGGCCCTTGGGCCCGATGTCCTTAAGGAATAAAATGTAGTAGTTTTTAAGAGACAAAATATGTATCTGCAAGGTATAAACTTTCTTTTATTTCTGTACGCAACATACAAGATGGTAAATGTGTACAAGATTCGTGTTATGGCTTAAGTGGTCTATGTAGGCACGTTTCATTTGACCATTTGGCCCTTACAATAATCTGCCAACCCCAGACTGTTCGAGCACAGAGTTTCCTTTCTTACTAAAATTATTATCAAGGGTGATGGCCCCCAGTATTCGAGGCCGAACGTAGAGAGGGCTCGGATACTATTGATGTGACCCTCGACTTCGGTTCATAGCCAGTCTTTAATTTTAAGTTAGCACGATCTATTGTTGCCTCGTTAAAAACCTTGTCGGAAAATCCATTTGGGACAAAATTGGTTAAAGGGAAAAAGAGTGCAACGTGTGTTTTCAGGACTAATAACTGCATCATTCTTTAGCCGTTGCTTGCAAATGTTAGTTCAATTCATAATATAGGTAAAGAAAAGAATGAATGGGGTCGTACCTTGGCAGTAGTACCGTTTTAAGTGGGTCATGTTCTAGTTGTTCGGTAGTCGCTCACCGTTCCCTACTTCGAGTTTGTATGATACTTTACCGGTGATCTCGACAATTCGATATGGACCTTCTCAATTCGGTCCCAGCTTGCCTTCGTTCGGGTTCTGGGTGTTTAGTATCACTTTTCTTAACACCAAGTCCCCGATATTGAAGTGTCGGAGGATGGCTCTCCGGTTGTAATACCTTTCGACCCATTATTTTTGGGCGGCCAGCCAGACGAGGGCGGTCTCGCGCCTCTCGTCTAGCAGTTCCAGGCTCGTGTTCATGGCCTCATCGTTTGACTCTTCGGTCGCGTATCGGAACCAGAGACTTGGTTCCCTTACTTTGACCGGTATTAGCGCTTCAACATCATAGACCAACGAGAACGGGGTGGCCCCGGTACTAGACTTTGAGGTCGTTCGATATGTCCACAGGGCTTTTGGAAAAATTTCCTTCCATTTTCCTTTGGCATCGGTCAACATCTTCTTAAGATTTTGGAGTATGGTTTTGTTCGCATACTCCGCCTGCCCGTTCCCACTAGGGTGATAGGGTATTGATAGAAGCTTTTTGATCTTATGGTCCTCGAAAAATTTACTCACCTTACTGCCGATGAGCTGCTTCCCATTGTCGCAGACGATCTCGACGGCATTCCAAACCAGCATATTATGTGGTCCCAAATAAAGTCAATAACTTCTTTCTCCCTGACTTTCTCAAACGCATGGGCTTCCACCCATTTAGAAAAATAGTCAGTCATAAATAATATGAATTGAGCCTTACCGGGTGCCCATGGGAGGGGGCCAACGATGTCCATCCCCAATTTCATGAATATAGGGTGACAAGACCGAATGTAGAAGCTCACCGGGCTGATGAATCATCGATACATGTCTCTGACATCCGTCGCATTTTCACACGAACTCTTTTGCATCGTTTTCCATGTCGGATCCAGTAGTATCCGACTTTGATTATCTTACGAACCAACGATTCAGCACCCGAATGATTTCTGCAGGTACCTCCGTGAACTTCTCTCAAAACATACTCGATATCTCCCGGTCCCAGACATATGGCGAGTGGGCATCGAACGTCCTCCTGAATACGGTGTTGTCTTCGGACAAGCTGAACCTGGCCGCCTTCGTGCGCAAAGCTCTCGATTCTTTAGGATCCGAGGGCAATTTTCCGGTCATTAGGTAATCTATATACTTGTTTCTCCAGTCCCAGGTTAAGTTTGTCGAGTTTATCTCGGCGTGGCCTTCTTCCACTACTAATTTTATGAATTGTACGACCGTTTCCGAGTTGAATTCATCGTCATCACCGACGATCCTAAGTTGGCAAGAGTGGCGGCTTCACTATTTTGATCTCGAGGTACATGTTGCAAGTCCATTCCTTGAACCGATGTAATGTCACCTGTAGTTTATCCAGGTACCTTCGCATTCACTCCTCTTTGACTTCGAATGTTCCATTGAGTTAGTTCACCACAAAGAGGGAATCGCACTTAGCTTCAATCACCTCGGCCCCCAGGCTTTTAGCCAGTTCGAGAACTTGCAATCATGTCCTCATACTCGGCCTCATTGTTAGTTAATTTTACAATTCTAATATATTGCCTAACTATATTACCTGTCGATGTCTTTAACACGATGCCAAGTCCGGACCCTTTTGCGTTCGAGGCACCGTCCGTAAAGAGGGTCCAGATTACGGAGGAGGTCCCCGAGTTCAACAACAACTCCTTCTCGACCTCAAGTATTGGGGCTGGTGTGAAGTCGGTCACAAAGTCTGCCAAAATTTGAGATTTAATGGTGGTTCGGGGTCGATATTTGATATCGTACCTGCTGATTTCCACGACCCATTTGGCCAATGTTCTCGAGATTTCGGGCTTATGCATTATGTTCCTCAACGGGTAAGTAGTCACGACACATATGGGATGGCATTGAAAATTCGGTTTTAACTTCCTAGTTTCGGCCTCACCTAGAGTCCTACTAACATAGTAAATAGAAAATTGCATACCTTCTTCTTCCCGGACTAGGACTCCACTTACCGCTATCTCGGATACCACTAAGTATAGGTATAACCGTTCATCTGCCTTTAGAATATGAAGCAAAGGCAGGCTCGAAAGGTACCACTTAAGTTCTTCCAAGGCTTGTTGACACTCCGGTGTCTATGAGAAATTCTTCTTCTTCTTCAATAACGAGAAGAACCGATGGATCTTGTCGGAGGACCTTGAAATGAATCGGCCCAATGTGGCTATACGCCCGGTTAGCCTTTGAACGACCTTGACATTGTCCACCACAGTAATGTCCTCTATGGCCTTGATTTTATCGGGATTGATCTCGATTCCCCGATTAGACACCATGAATCCCAAAAATTTCTCGGACCTGACTCTGAATGCGTATTTCTCCAGGTTTAGCTTCATATTGTATTTCTTAAATATGTTGAAGTTCTTATGTAAATGTTTCAAATGGTTCTCTGCTCACAGGGACTTAACTAACATATCGTCAATGTAAACCTCCATTGATTTTCCTACTTGTTCTTCGAACATTCGATTTACTAGGCGTTGGTAAATGACACTATCGTTGTTTAGTCCGAATGTCATTACGTTATAGCAGTAGGTGCCGTACTTAGTGATGAATGGCAGTTTTTCCTAGTCGCCCTGGTCCATCCAAATTTGGTTGTACCCGGAATAGGCATCGAGAAAGTTGAGGATCTCATGGCCGGCCGTCGCATCGACCATGCGATCGATGTTGGGCAGAGGGAAAGAGTCCTTAGGGCATGCCTTATTAAAGTCTTTATAGTCTACATACATTCTTAATTTATTCCCCTTTTAGGGACTACCACTACGTTTTCTAACCAAACCAGGTATTTAACCTCCCGGATGGATCCTATTTTAAGGACTTTAGATACCTCGTCTTTGATTAATGCATGCTTGACTTCGGACTGAGGCCTCCTTTTCTGTTTGACCAGGTGGAACCTCGGATCCAGGCTCAGCTTATAGGTAGTTATCTCCAGCGGGATCCCTATCATGTCGAGGTGGGACCAAGCAAAATAATCTATGTTAGCCATAAGGAATTTAATGAGTATTTTCCTGAGCTCGGGATTTAACCCTGTGCCCAGGTATACCTTACAATAGGGTAGGTGCTCCATCAATATGACTGGCTCTAGTTCTTCGACCGTTGATTTGGTGGCGTCGGAATCGTCGGGGACTATGAAAGATCTAGAACTCCGTAGTTGTCGTCCTCATCCGTCCCCTGTTTCTCCGGTTTGGTCGGTGTCGGTGTCAGTGATTGCTATTTGGTTCCTTCCTTGGTGACCGAACTCGGATCCTTTGATGTAAAAAGTGCTGATATCGGGACCACCTCGTCGACCGCAAACATCTCTTTTGCGGCCGGTTATTTCCCGTAAATTATTTTAATCCCTCGTGGCATTGGGAATTTCAACACCCGGTGCAGTATAGAGGGCACTGCCCTCATGTTGTGAATCCACAGACTCTAGAACAGAGTATTGTATCTCATATCTCCTTCGATCACGTAGAACTTTGCTTCTGAATGGTTCCGGCGGTGTTCACCGGTAGTGTTATCTCCCATTTAGTGGTCTCACATGCCATATTGAATCCGTTTAGAACTCGGACTGCATGCACAATTTGGTCTTGCAGACCCAGCTGCTCTACGACTCTCGATCTGATGATATTGCCCGAGCTACCTGGATAAATTAGCACACGCTTAACTCGAGATTTATTTATGAGTACAGATATTACCAGTGCATCATTGTGTGGATGCACGATGCTTTCAGCGTTCTAGTCATTGAAAGATAAGGTGCCTTCTCGCATATAATCTCGAGTCCGTTTTTCTCTAGTGATGGACACTTTTGGTGTGTTTTAACATCGGTCCCTTGGGGATGTCGACCCCACCGATGATCATATTAATGACGTGCTGAGGTTCCTCCTGCTCGATCTGCGTATTAGAGTCCCTATTCCTGAAATGGTTTTTGGCTCGATGGCTCAGGAACTCTCGGAGATGTCCGTTGTTGAATAACCGGGCTACTTCCTCTCTCAATTGTCGGCAATCTTCCGTTCTGTGTCCATGAGTGCCGTGATATTTACAAATTAGGTTAGGGTCCCTTTGGGTTGGATCGGACTGTAGAGGTCGAGGCCACTTGGTGTCTTTGATGCGTCCGATTGCAGATATGATGGCAGCAATATCGACGTTAAAGTTGTACTCCGATAACTTTGGTGCTTCCTTAGGCCCGATGGTCCTCTCGAAACCGCTTTTGCTCATGAATCCCGGTTATTTTGACCTCGATCGCTTCTCTTTTCACTTCTTACGGGGTTTCGTTCGGACCCATTACCTCTTTGGTCTCCGTTGTATGGTTGATACCGGTCCCTATTTGATTGTGGTTCACGATCAATGTCTCTTTTGGATCTGTCAATAGCAGTGATGGGATAAACGCACCTGGAAAGGGCCCTAAGCTGATCATCTTCGACCCTAAATATTTATTGATACCGGTTATGTATGTCGGCCCAAGTCACAACCGATATTCTATTAGATTTTGCTTTAACTGTTGTGAAGCCAACGAGCCTCGAGTATTGAGTCCCTGGGTGAAGGCCTGAACGGCCAAATCGTCAGCGACCGGAGGCAAGTCTGTTCGTTCCATTTGAAACTGGGACACAAATTCCCTGGGCATCTCATTATCTCTCTGTTTCACTTTGAAAATGTGTGACTTTCTGGTCTCGACCTTGATGGCCCCGACATGTGCTTTCACGAAGGAATCTGCAAGCATAGCAAACGAGTTAATAGAATTAGGGGGTAAGTTGTGATACCATATCATAGCTCTTTTTGACAAATTTTCCCCGAATTTTTTCAGCAGGACGGACTCGACCTTATCATCCTCCAAGTCAAACCCTTTGATTGCGCACGTGTAGGAGGTCACATGCTCATTTGTGTCAGTTGTTCCGTTGTACTTGGAATTTCGGGCATGCGAAACTTCTTTGGGATCGGCTTCGGAGCTGCGCTCGGAAGGAAAGGTTTCTGAACAAACTTTTTGGAATCTAGACCTTTCAATATCGGTGGCGCTCCTGAGATTTGGTCGACCCTGGAGTTGTAGGTTTCCACCTTTTTGTCATTGGGTTCAATTTTTTCTCTCCCGATTCTACCCGCTTTGTTAGTTCCTCGGGCATTTTTATGATTTCGGGGTTAGTCCTGAGTTCAACTTCACTCGGCCTCTCCGTGATTTGTTCATTTCTGCGAGTGATTTCTCGGGACGGGTCGAGCTCAACTTTGCTGAGGGCATGACTTTGGTTCTGCAGCTGGATTATCGCTGCCTGTTGGCCTGCGGCATTTTGAAGATTACCAATAAGTTGATCCTGTCTCCTTCACTGTCATGAGTACTTTGGGCTACCGATCGGACTCCCCCGCGGACGCTGTTCTCAGGATCGGTAGGCAGGTTTGCATTGATGGTCACGTGTGAGTTAGTGTCGATCAGGTCCGCGACCAAAACTCCGCTGGGATCGACATACGACACCTCGTTACTGGGTACCATATTGTTGTTCTCGCCGTGGTGACCGGACTCATCATCCACATTTAAAGGTGCAGATTGTGAGTTCGACATTTTGAATTTTGCCCTGTAATTAAAGACACTTCAAAGAACAAGTGTAAAATAGGGTGCGTTATGAAAATTTATATCAAATTGCCACTATTATCCTTAGCCCACGGTGGGCGCCAAATTATTTACCCTAAAAAATGGATAACAATTAAATTTGTAAGTGGTTTTAAGGATACATGGATTAATTCAATACAAACGATAAATCGCGTTAGACTAAACAAATAAAGATATAGTAAATTCAAACTACGCGAGCATGATAATTTCAGGATAACAATTAAATTTGTAAGTGATTTTAAGGATACATGGATTAATTCAATACAAACGATAAATCGCGTTAGACTAAACAAATAAAGATATAGTAAATTCAAACTACGCGAGCATGATAATTCCAGCCTTGATAAAATTTTCACTCTCGATCCGGATTCACAATGGCTAACACTGGTGAACGAGAATAAGAGCTATGAATAACAGTGAAAATAATAGTATATTGCTTTGGGATGCGTGTTACAATGTGTTCAATGAATAGTCAGACCCTCTTTATATAGTAGGGGAATCCCACTATATGTACAATTCCATAAAAGGTAAAAATCTTCCATTTAACTAATTACTGAATTTCCGTCGATACGTGCCGAGATCTGCGCCATGATATCCGATTTGGACTGATCCCGGGGTCATGGCCTCGATATACTCGAGCGGGCGTCGTGCTTCGGTGCCTGACTTGACGAGTCCCTTACCTTGATCCCGATTCCTTGTCGTCGCGTTCCTTACTCGATTTATTTTATCGGAAACCGGGCCGGCTTATGGGTCCGGTTTCACCCGTATACAATCTTACCAAGCGGTAATTTCGGACCTAAAATTTGAGACAAAAAATAATATAATAATAACACATAAGGTTAATTGATTTTGTCTACATTGAAAAGTCTTCTCAAAAGATATAAAGAAGGGCTATGTTATTCAAGAAGATAGGTGTTTCTCCATCTATAGGTGCCAAAAATTGATTTGATGTAGACTTGGCATTAAAGTTATGTTTGAAAATTCCCTTGTTGCTATAACTCGTAAGTGCACTAGTACTTCTTGATGCCACAGTTTGTAAAAATAGGAATAAATAAATAAAGTTACAAAAATAATTAAAAAAAGTAAACACGAAGAAGTTAAGGGATCAACGTTTAATAAATATATATACACATAAAAAAAATTTGATCATATATATATATTATAATTTTTTCGCAAAAAGGTGTTCAGATAAATCTCTTTTACCCTTAGCTTCGTCCCCGATAAGTGAACATTTGCTAAAATGTCAAACATTTCATTCTCTTAAATGTTAGATTTAATTTACTTGATCAAGTGTTTGCCGTATGAGCTTCACTTACATGATTACAGTTTACAGAGTTAATCCCATTAAAAAATTTAAAATTTTAATCTATACTAGTGAAAATGTTACATCATCACAATAATGGTTCCTCGTGTGTTATTAGAAAAAGAAAAAGGGGGTTGATTGCAAATAGATTTGGTGAACTTTTTGCAGGCACATTTTATATTGTCTGATTTTGGTCAGCAATGCTCCAAGAAAATGAAGAACTACTGGAGGAAATTTATTTAATTTAATTAGGTTGCTCTTTTCATGTCTTTATTTGATTCTAGCAACACATGAACAACAAGGCACAAATAGGACATCCAAATTAGCTCACAGTATTAAAATTCTTTTTCCTCAAAATAATTTTAAATTATTAGGACAAATTTTCTTCGGCAAAGATCAATTTTAGCCCGCCGTCGAAACTATTTATATTCGATAACCGTAAAAGTATATAATATTTATATATTTTTCATATATAACATATATATATATACACAAAATAATATACAATACTAAAAACAAACGGCTATACAATATTATTTTTTTATTTTTTATTCTCATTAACAAACAAACGAACAAACAAAGGACTCCTCCTGGCCCGCATGCCCTTTTTCCCACCAAAAAAGACTCCTGACAAAGACAACTAAATAATAATTTTAAAATATTGAGGAAGTTGAAGTTGAAGTTGAGATATTTTAGACAAGAAAAAACTAGAAAAAGGAGGGGCATTCACCAAATCTACAGTTCATTTTCATTTAATTGAATTTGCTTGTAAGATGTCATAATAACTCCTCAATTATGCATTTAGTTACTGGGTTTTTCCTTTATAAAGAAATCATAAAAGAGATTCGTGACTCCTCATTTTTAGTATCCAGTATATTTATAGTTAATTTTTACTTTTATGGAATACTACATTCTATAGTATTCTAGGTTAATCATATATTACCACCCTAATAAACACTATTGTGAGTTGTATTCTCATTCTCTTTTACAAATAAAAGTTGGAAAATTTTAAGAAATATACGAAATAAAACTCATACTTAGAATAATGCACTATACTTTAAATTCAAAAGATAACAATTGTATAGAGTGAAATATGATATGATACATAGTCATCTAAAGGAAAGACACGTGAAATCCTAGACGAGGATGACCGAAAACCAAACACAATCATTCCGTTTGTCACCGAAAGAGATAACGTTCATAAAGATGTACCGTTTTACGGGTAAACAACAATAAAATTTTAGCATATTACATACAACTTTAAAGAAAACTCACAAGACTAAGAATTTTAAAGTTCTTCTCTTTCTTTTTATCTTCTCTCATATTTTTCAAGCGCAACTCCCATGACTTCATCAACTTCTTCTCCATTTTTGTTTTCTTACGTCAAAAACTCGTTTGACTAATTAACTTCTATCTTTATTTTGTGGAGAACTATCATTAAAGATCCATTTGAAGCTTCAATTGGAATTTAAAATTATTTAGTAATTATTTTTTGAGTTGGTGTGTCAAAAATTGGTTTGACACGTCTATATATTTTACAAAAATTAAGATGGATGTAAATTCGACCTTCGTGAGGTTTATTCAGAAAACATTAGCGCTTATGAACGCAAACTACTAAGTCAATTGGTAGTCCAATTGTGATTTTGTGATGGAAAAAAGGCAATCAAATTGTCTTTGATGGTCATCAAATATTGGTAGTAATTTCAGACTTGATAAATTTACTGAGAAATGCAACATTTTTTCAAGTTATAAGCTAAATATACGTTGTCACATTTAATTCATGTCTATTGTATAATATATATAAAGAATAAGTAAACAATGAGTCACACAACCTTTATGCTAAATATGCGAAAGAATTTCATGATAATAACATAACTGAAAGAGTCAGAGGCGGATCCAAGATTTAAATTATATGAGTTCTATTTTTAAGATTTCTAACATTGAATCCATTATATATTTAAAGTTATGAGTTCAAATCTATTATTTTTGTAATTTTAATGAATTTTTACACATAAATTTCTACTCCGCATAGAAAATTTTGAATTCAATTGAATCCGTAACTCTCACGGGATCCGTCTATGGAAAGAGTAATAAAGTGTGATAACACATTAGGAAAATGCCAGCATGCATGTCAATAAACAAATTATACGTGAAAATATTCAACATCCAGTTTTAATTCTGTTTTAAGACAAAGTCTAGTTTTTCACCGTCGTCAAATTCTTTAAGACAAATGAGAAAAAAAAATTATTTCCATTGACCTGTTTCTTGAAATCAAACAGTCTAGTTAATGATTTATAGGTAAAATTAACCAGATTAGAGTTGATTATTTAAAGTTTCATAACTTTTTTTGATTTAGTTAAAGAATTAGTCAGATTAACTGTCCATATATATAGGCATAATATATCAAATAAATCAGGACTAAAAGGGTATTAGGAGAACTATTTTGTTTCACTTGGTATAAAATATGTATATTAACGAAAAGTTACCAAACCAAACTATTTAGCGCCCTGATATTGAGGGCAAGTGTTAGAACATAGGAAGGTTCCATTCGTCAAACAAACAGTAAACAGGCGCCTATGTGTTAAGACCAAAGCTTACTCTCAATTCTCAACAACACCACTCTCTCTCTCTCTCTCTCTCTCTCTCTCTCTCTCTCTCTCTCTCTCTCTTCTTCTTCTTCTTTTTCTCCGGCACCGTTTCCGGCGAAATTCCGGCCCGGAACTTTTTTTGTATCTCTCTATAGAAACTGCTCGAAATTTCCTCCCAACACAGCCAAATTTTTTTTAAAAAACGTGTCAAAAACTTCAAGGAGTCTTAAGAGGACCACTACAGTCCAAAACACTTTTTCTCTATATAATGGACCACCGGCCGTCACCCACTTTCCCTCCTTTGCCGGCTACATTTCCCGGCTAAAAATAATGCCTGCCCAAAAAAATGCCCCTTAAAAACATCAAATTTACATAAAGCCACGTCCTTTGCATTTTAATACATCATACGTCAGTAATTATAGGGGCTTTTCTGGTATTTTAACGAAATGGCTGCTACACCAAATACAACCACTACTTTAGCCACCGTGGACTCCACCGTCGGCGGCGGCGGAGGCTCGGTCGACGAGCTTAATGCTAAGGCAGTGCACAAGAGGTACGAAGGGCTTGTGATGGTACGGACAAAAGCTGTAAAAGGGAAAGGGGCTTGGTATTGGGCTCACCTTGAGCCTATTTTGGTCCATAATTCTGATACTGGACTTCCTAAAGCTGTTAAACTCCGTTGTTCTTTATGCGACGCCGTTTTTTCTGCTTCAAACCCTTCAAGAACTGCCTCTGAACATCTCAAAAGAGGGACTTGTCCTAATTTCAGCAACTCTGTTGCAAAGCCCATTTCTTCTGTGCCACCAACTACTCCTAACGTCACTTTAACTCCGTCAACAACTCAGCAAAATCACCGTAAACGGAGCTCTTCTGGTGGTGGTGGAGGTGTGGTACGTGGGGGTAGTTCAAGTGGGGGTGGGGGGAGTGTGACTACGACGTCGTACCAAGTTCCACCTTTAGCAATTGTTGATCCCTCTAGATTTGCGGTTGACTTAGCCTATTCCCCTGTTGTTTCAATGGCTACTACAATTGTTACTGCTACTGGTGGCAGTGGTGGTTGTACGGCAGGCAGTGGTGGTTGTACAGTTGGTAGTGGTGGTGGTGTGTATGCACATCAGCATTTGATGTTGTCAGGTGGTAAAGAAGATTTAGGTGCTTTAGCTATGTTAGAAGATAGTGTGAAAAAGCTAAAGAGTCCTAAAGCATCACCTGGCCCAACATTAAGCAAATCCCAAATTGATTCTGCACTTGATTATCTTGCTGATTGGGTCTATGAATGTTGTGGGTCGGTCTCGTTTTCGAGTCTTGAGCATCCAAAGTTTAAATCTTTCTTAAACCAAGTTGGTTTGCCGCCACTCTCAAGGAGAGATTTTGTGGGTTCAAGATTGGATGCTAAGTATGAGGAAGCAAAGGCTGAATCCGAGGTGAAGATTCGTGATGCTATGTTCTTTCAGATTGCATCCGATGGTTGGAAGTCGAAGAATTATGGTGATGAGAATTTGGTTAATTTGTCTGTGAATCTTCCCAATGGGACCGGCGTGTTTAGAAGGGCCGTGTTCACTAGTGGATACGTGCATTCTAAGTATGCAGAGGAGATTTTTATGGAGACCATTTCTGAAATTTGCGGCAACAGTTTGCACCAATGTGTAGGTATAGTGGCAGATAAGTTTAAGGCCAAGGCTTTGAGGAACTTAGAGAATCAGCATCATTGGATGGTTAACCTTTCTTGTCAGTATCAAGCGTTTAATAGTTTGGTTAAGGATTTCGGTAAGGAGCTTCCTTTGTTAAAGAATGTAACTGGGAATTGTCTAAAGCTTGCGAATTTTGTTAATAACAAGTCTCAAGTTCGGAATAGTTTTCACAAGTATCAATTGCAGGAGTATGGACATGCTAGTTTACTGAGAGTACCATTGCGAAGTTATGAAAGATCAGATTTTGAACCTGTGTACACATTAGTGGAGGATATACTGAGCTCAGCACGTGCACTTCAATTAGTATTGTTGGATGAATCCTATAAGATATTGTCTATGGAGGAGCAAATTGCTAGAGATATCGAAGAGATGATGAGGAGTCCACATTTTTGGAATGAACTTGAAGCAGTTCATTCACTGGTAAAACTGATTAAGACAATGGCACAGGATATCCAGACAGAGAAGCCGCGTATAGGGCAGTGCCTTCCTCTTTGGGAGGAGCTTAGGGTGAAAGTGAAGGATTGGTGTTCGAAGTTTCACATTGTCGAGGGACCAGTAGAGAAGGTGATTGAAAGGAGATTCAACAAGAACTATCATCCTGCTTGGGCTGCTGCCTTTATACTTGACCCTCTCTATCTGATTAGGGACAATAGTGGCAAGTACTTGCCTCCATTTAAATGTCTGACACCAGAGCAAGAGAAAGACGTGGACAAGCTCATAACCCGGCTTGTCTCTAGGGAAGAGGCTCACATTGCGTTAATGGAGCTTATGAAATGGAGAACTGAAGGACTTGATCCTGTGTATGCTCAAGCTGTACAATTGAAACAAAGGGATGCCAGCTCTGGAAAGATGAAAATTGCAAATCCACAAAGTAGCAGACTTGTGTGGGAAACTTACCTAACTGAATTTAAGTCACTTGGCAAGGTGGCAGTTAGGCTAATCTTCCTTCGTGCAAGTTCATGTGGTTATAAGTGCAACTGGTCTTTCTTGAGATGGGCGAATGCTCATTCCCATTCAAGAGTGGGTATGGACAAGGCGCAAAAGTTGATATTTGTTGCTGCTCATTCAAAGCTTCAGAGGAGGGATTGTTCTAATGATGAAGATAAAGATGCTGAGCTTTTTTCCTTGGCAAACAGTGAGGATGATGTTCTAAATGAGGTTTTTGTTGATACATCCTCTGTGTAGTGTTCCTTTTTTCTTATTTATTTATGACTACATTAGTAGGAATTTTTTTCTGAAGTAATGAAATTCTTTCCACACTGTCGTGCTTTCTAGCATGAGCAGAGTTGTTCACTCTTAAAATCAGTGATGTGCAGAACAGCTTCTTGCTTGCTAAGAAAAAGCTGATTGAGAGAAGTTGCAGGACAGAAATGTTTGTACTGCTTTTGTTCTTAGGTAGTTTTGGAACTCATAAATTTTGATGTAGAGGGAAAGGTTTTTGTTTCCCTTTTCTTGTAAGATCAGAAATTTACTCTTGAATAGATCCTATTAATTTGATGAAAGTTCGTTCAGTTTTTGGCTTAAAGCTACATTCTGTTCACAGTCATTGTTTAGTTATATCCAGATTAAGGTACCTCAAAGCACTTATTTTGACAGAAATTTGCAAGTCATATTTTAATGATAGATTCGGAAGTCAAAAGTAGCCTCATTATGCTGGACAGATAATTGGTCTAATGCTGAGCCAAAAGTTAATTTACACTTAAATGATTTCCTACAATGATCTGTTGAATGGTATTTCAAAACAGTTAACATATTCACTCCAAAATTCCACTCCGTTTTGGTTTTGCTGAAAATCCCATGTTCAGTTCTTGTTCTTCAGACTCAGGTAGTAGATGTGACCGCGGTAACTAAATGCAACAATGTGTGGACGTGCCATCAAGAGGCAAATGAAGAACTTTGACCTCAGACACAGCCTATCCTTTTTGTACGAGGAACTTGAATGATGATCGCAGATGAGGTTTTGCTGTAGGCTCTGTACCTAAGCTGTACCTCTGCACTACGCACCATCTTTGGATCTGGCGTCAATCCATGCTTTCGATATCATTCTGGCACGGTCTGGTATGAGCATTGACCCCAAGTTGGTGAGTTACCAAACTGTGATAAAATATAATTTGGTCCGAATTTGATATTATATATTTGATTGTCCAGCAATCTATTTATTTGTTTTCAATCTCATGAGTTTTCTCTACTTTACTTTTGTTCCTCTTTTTTTTGTCGTGTTCTTGGCATTAGATGCTAGTCTTTCTTTTGGTTAGGAGCAAAATTGGCACCGGTCTTTTAGCTAACTTTTGTGACAGTATTATTTCAGCAGGAAACCATTAGTATTTAACAACTGAAGTATGACTTGTGTGCAATGCTACTTAATGTTTCTTGATACAGAGGTATATGACAAGGTCATAGTCACACCGGATAGACCACCATAAGATGTTTGGTTGGCAAAACTGTTAAATCATGTGAAGAGGATAATATGAAAATGATGAGAGAAAGGACATTATTCAAGAATTTTCACCTGCGCACTTTTGATTAAAAGGACTGAGGTTGTTAAGACTGATGGAGCCCTATGCAACAAGTTTTTTGCTAGCTTTGGCAACAACCCCTTCCCTCTCAAGGACCCTTTGATCGATCTTTATAGCTGGAAGAGCACTTCCAACAACTGACTCTTGTTTTGAGTGGAATACAATGGACCCCTACCGCGAAAGAAGTGGAAGTCTTTTCTAAAAATTGGTTTGTTTTGGAGAGAGAAAAAAAGGCTCTTAAGTTAAATCACCTTTGGTGTAACTTCTCACTTAAAACATTTCAAAACTTGTGATATTTCATGCAGGGTCATTGGATGATGCTTCCCATCATTGTGAAAAAGTTGTGAGAGGACCCAAAGTAGAAGAATATTGTCGGCATGAAGCAACACAAGAGATGCTTGATAGTGATATGGCAACGAAGATTGACTAATTTTTCCTGGTTGCAGATGACTTTCATAAACGAAAAAACCATCATTACCCGGTAATAGTTAAAGTTTTATCCGAATTTCACTGTGGTTTTAATCTTTCAATGATACATTCATCATAATTTGCATATATTCTAGATAACCTTTATATCATTTTGATTCTTAGAGTTTGATTTAGCTTGACGCCTCCCACATTTTCGTTGAGTTCACTTTACCATATTCACGAACATTGAAGAAATATAGTATACTCTTTGGTGCAACAACCCATTCCACAAGTGGAATCTGGAGAGGGTAGGATGTACGCAGCCTTACCCTATCTTGGAAGGAAAGAGAGACTCTCTTCGTAAGAAATATATATTCTCTTTGGTGACTTGATAGTATGTTTGATTTTTGACTTTTGCTTTGTTTCCATCTAATTTTCTAATGGCATCAAGCAGTTCTTGGAAAGCTCTTAGGGACAATGTTAGAACAATTTCCTTTCCTTTGAAAAAGTGGTGGCTGTTTACTTTCCTGTCACTTAGTGTCTTTTAAAAATAGGTTGTGTTAGGATTAAGCTTACCAAAAAGAGATTCTATGACCACACTTGCTATTGTTGTTAACACAAGTTTCATACTATTATTTTTAAAGAGCTTATCTTATTTCTTTCTTATCTTAAACTATAGTATGATAGCATCATAAGAGAGATACCCTTCGAGGGAAAGGCTTATTTCCTTTTTCTCCTTTTTCCCTATCAATTTTTTGTGGGGTTTCTAGGTATTGATTGATTTTTGTACGATACCTCTTTTTTCCTTATGCTAAGTACTTCTAACCACCACAGGCAACTGTGCCAAATTCTGTACGTGCTGTTTATACCAATTAAAGCAAAATTTTGAGGATGTATCATAATGTTTAATGATGAAGAGAAAAATTTTCAATGACCACTATATACAACAACAACACAACACAGTATAATTTCACTAGTGGGGTATGGGGAGGGTAGTGTGTACGCAGACCTTACCCCTACCCCGAGGGAGTAGAGATGCTATTTCCATCCCTCCAAAAACTCCCCACCTTGCTCTTGGGGTGACTCTAACTCACAACCTCTTGGTTGGAAGTGGAGGATGCTCACCACTAGAGCAACCCACTATGACCACTGTATAATGGGACTGTAAAGAATCATTTAACTTGGAAAAAAATTATTTGCTACGGGTAGAAATGTACATGTAAACTTTTGATCTCAAAGTCTTAACCTGGCTACTTTAGCTAGATGTTAGCTAGAGATACTGTTGAAAGTGAATTTCCTCACTAAGGTAAAAATCTTCCATAGCATACATATATTATTAGTGCAACAGTGACAGAGTGATATCAGAGCCAGTCTCACAATAGCAAGGGCGTTGCGAATTTGGGTGGGTTAGGGTGTGACGAGACAGCAAGGCCGTTGCGAATTTGGGTGGGTTAGGGTGTGACGCCCTCCCGCGTGAAACAGATGATGGAGGCTAGGACATCTTATAATTGTTTTACAATTCTTCATCTCACGAGCTAGTTTTTAGAGTCGGAATTAGGCAGGTCCGTGACAGAGATGAATGCAATGTGACTGTATTTGAAGACTTTGGTAAAGCACTCATTTGGACCAAACATGGATATCCCACCTTATCCGATGACCAAACAACCCCTAAGAACTTGGGGCTAGTTTGAGAAACATGGTACGGAATGTCCAAGTCTCAACCCCAACCTGACAGAAATGAGAATTGTATCTATAGCTAGATCCTAACTGCTGAATAGACGGATATACACAACAAATGTATGCTCACTGAAGTATTTTTCTTATTGAAAATTTATATTGGTTGAAAATTTTAAATATCTATATATTTTATAGTAAGTTTCCATGTATTGTCACAAAATATGTTCAATTTTAAAATTCAAAAAACCACCTTTGAACTTGGACTATTTATATAAGAGTTTAAAATTTTGAAAAACGAAAAATTTGGTGTTACAGTTTTATGGGGTGGGTGGTAGTGAGTAGAAGTAGAATAATAGAAGGGACTGAGGTATTTCATAAAATAAATCGAAGTGTGCGCAAGCTGGTCCAAATATTATAATTACAAAAATAAAAAAAGGACCATCGATGCTGGTGGTTGGAATTTTTCCATCTAATCAGGAGTATAAGTAACCGTAAAATTAGTCAAGATTCGTACAAATTATTCCGTAAAAATAGAAGGGGGTTGTGTGCCTTGAGGGGCATTGTGGTGGGTGAGTGAGTGGGTTTAGCTATTAAGGCGTATATGGTAGCTTTATTTGGGGGATATGGGGCCATTTAATTGTAATTACCAATTTAGTGGAGAGACAGAAATTCCTGTCGGCAAGGTGTAGTTATGCTTTGTCCAAATACTAAAACAGACTGATTGCTCACCTAACTATGTCGTAAGTGTAACCCCTCACTGTTCTACTTTGAATTGAACGGTTCAAACCAATTGTTATGCTTCACTCCACTCATGTTCTTTTACCTAAAGGCCAAAGCTAAAAATAAAATAAAGTGAGAAAAAAAGAGGTATAATCATTGTTGTAGGACGACAAATATTTCTTCCCTTTTCTACGAGATTCTTTTCCTCTTCCAATGCCTTTGTAATCATCTTCCCTATTTCTTTTTTTCATCATCTCTTTCTTTACGGTCTATACCCTCTTTCTCTATACTCGTATTCTTGTTTTTTTTTTTTAATAATCGTGTGTTCATATCAGTTTGTGTGCATCTAATTTTACGGGTATCAAATACTTGTTATCTCCCACCCGTAACAGGTATATAAGATAATTCTATCGACTAAGGCATAGTGAATCCATACTTTATTGAAATGAACTAAGGCTTGGACAAATGAAAAAAAATTACAGCTTCGCAACTTTTTCTTATTGAGAGAAAAAAGGTGTTTCCTTTGTGTGTTCTTGATTTTTTGAGAATGGATTTAATTTGGTCTAAGTTTTGTAGATGGATTTTCTATTTACAAGTGAAACCGACCTCGTCCAAGATTTCTCAGAATTTTGATTGAACCATTTAGCAGTCTTTACTAATTACTACTAGAACTTTACACTGAATTTTCAGATAGATACTCGTAAAAAGTTAGATTATTTACCTGTAAAAGGAGGAGAAATTTGAGAATCACATGTCTTTTCTATCCACTATGGTCCAAAATTTATTTCCTAGTACAAAATAAGCAAATTGGCCAAGGGTCCTTTTTTTATCCTAATAACAGTTAAATATAAGAGGCAAAAAAAGGATTACAGTGAGATAGATTCTTAAGGAAAAGAAAGATACGGATAATAGTACACTTTTTATTTAACTTATACTGTAGTTTCACATGGTACAGTATTTTTTGTGCCTTGTGACATTGGGACCAACCATTTCCTTTCGTCTTGTTTACGCTGCCACAATTTTAAAAAGCCCTTTTTCTTTTTTTGTTCTACTTTTTGTTGCATCTTTCATTTCATGTTAACAACTTTCAAACTTTATTACCAAAATATAAGGAAGAAAACATTTTTTTTTCACCTGCATTCGGTATTTGAAATCAATTACCATATATTTATCTGAATTTACGTCGGATGGACCCATTTATAAGAAAAATATTCAGTTTACAAACTTTTTTATGCTCTTACTCTATTTTCTAAAAAAAGATATTCAAAATTGAATTTGCGGCACTTGTAATATTCGAGTTGCATAAAAACTTTGTGATAAAAAGTTCTTACCATTCTACTCCAAATGAGTAGATATATATTCTGAAATCTTTGGAATCCCTAAAATTAAGTCAATTCTACTATCCCACGTGTATCATATGGCGTACCTACTACTAAAAATGGTCCATACCTTAGGTTAGATAATACAACTATACGAGGATGCTAGCTAGGAGTAATATTTTTGGTGGCGTTAGAATTTGACTTTTGAAAAGTAATGTGTTTATTTGAATTTATTTATAGAAGAATTAATTTTGAAAAAAAAAACAGTTGTGTTTGGAAAGTATCACCGAGGTCCTCAAATATTATAGCCGTTTCATTTGATTAAAAATAGATTATATATTTACTAATCTTATTTCAGATAAAGCTGAAATGCTAAAAGAAGTTAAGCATGTGTATAGGGAAGCAAACAATGTAACAACGAGAATAGTCCAGCTTGTAATAACTCTCTTAATATAAGTATTCGTATTGGCCAAAAAAGAAGAAAAATATTTGTCCACTAAAATACCCACCTACCCCCAAAAAAAACATTGACTAGTTATTTGGTTCACGAGAGTAGGGTTTAATATATACGTTGGGTACGTTGGGTACGGTCTATATTGCTATATAGTTAATGAAACTTTTGTTTGGGTCAAACAACTTTTAACTGAAAAATATATACTCCTTAGCTTTGCTTCGTGGATAAGAAAGAGTGCTAAGCACAAAAAAATAAGTTAATCAACAAATCATGAATTAACATTGCATGCCAGATACATCATTCACTATCCCTCGAATGGATTTTACATAGTTAATTTAGAATTACCAAAAGAGAGAAAATACTTAGAATTATAAAACCTCAACTATTTTACCTCATCTTTGATGACTAGCTAATCCAATTTTAGAAAAAATGAAAGAACATTTTTGTGTTGTATTTTTAGGGGGTTGATGGTGGGGTTAGGAGCGGTGGCGGAGCTATCTTCCCTTAAACAAAAAAATTATACTGTGTAAATAAGATAGAAATAAATTTTTATATGTGAAAATATATGTCGAATCAATTTGAGTTTTTTGGTGAATTTGACTCTTTATATTTTGACTATTTTAGTGAAATTCCTGGCTCCACTATCGAAAAGGAGAATAAACAATTTCGAGGATCAAAGCATTATTACAAAAGGAATTGGAAAGAAGGAGTCCATGTTAGGTTAAGAGACAGTTCCAGGGTTTTGGGCATCCTAAGAGATGATGTTGATTGGGTGAACATTTAGAGCCTCAAGATGTAATACAGATCACATGTTTAATTTGACATTAATCTGGGACCATACAATCAAAACCAAAGGTTCCACACCTATCACTAGTCAAGCAAAAAATGGCCATTCCTACATTTATTTCTATCGTACATATAAACTAATTTTTGAGAGACGCTCCGTATAACATAGCCTCCTTCAATTAGATACGTATTTGAACTTTATGGGTTCAAATTTTATCATATCTCATTTAATTTATCGAGTTTGAAATATATTATTTATATTTATTTTACATATGTACATATAATTATAGGGTTCATATGAAAGTTACCAGATTCGAACAAGTCCATAGCTTATTCACTAGATCCGCCTCGGTATTCAATAAAATTCTACTTTAATGGATATCTTTTTATGGTATTAGAGTTTATGTTTTCCCTTTTGAAACCACTTAATTTTCTTTAAAACAATATAAATTCTGATTCTGCATTTCTATTTCAACGTACCTAGAATTACATTAACCTAGTGTGGTAATGAAAAAAAATATATCACCTTCTATTAAAAATACAAGTAGTTAAACAACTAAAAAGATAGTGGTTGGGGAGATGGTGTAATATGACTTCATATCTTATAAATTGCACCACTTAAGGTAAGGAGATCTTTTATGGTTTAAGAATTAGATGAATAAGTTGAAGATGTTATTTTATTTTATTCTTCGTCTCAGTCCTTTTAATTATATGGTAAATTAAAGAAAGTACTCGAGTTTTCGTCAAACATTTTTATGTTCTATTAAAATCAAGTAAGATGTATCTTCTAATTAATAATATATTTTTAAATTTTATATGACATTACTATTTACTCCATTTAAGATAGTTCAAAATATTTAACGTAATTAACAACACTAACATAGTAACATTATTTCGTATAAAGCGAAAGGTCGAACCACATGATTCATTGGCAATGGGCCAAAATGTCAACGTCCGTACACTTTGACGTAACATTTCCGACTTTAGGGTGACCTCACTTTTAAGTACCAGATTCTCTGTCAGCTATTTTTTAATTTTCTCATTTTAGCTTATCGTCGTATTCAATTCAAAATAAGAAAATGCATTTAATTCAAATTGACGTATTGCCAAAATAATATTCAAGTTTTTAAAAGATAAACTTCTCAAACAACATATACTCGACAAAATAATTTTATGGGACTTATACCTTTTCTTTACAAAACCTTCGGAATAACCAAAAGAGAAATATATGGCTGAGCACTGTTTAAAAAATATTTAAGAAAATAGTAGCAATTTTTATTTTTTTACATAAACAGAATTTTTTTTTTACATTTAGAGCATATCTTAAAGATAAGCAAATAATTAATGACCATGAAAAAGTGCACAAATCATGGAATCTTTGGAATTTCACACTCTCTCTCATCGTCAAAAGAAATCAAATCTTCTCTCTTCGTATTATCTCCTTCTCTCATCTTATTTTCTCCAATCACTCAATCTATCACAATATGCAAGCAATTAGGCATGTATATTTTTCTCAATCATTCCACAATATTAAAAAAAAATTATTTCATGTATAATTACACGTGATGTACAATGATATGATAAATTGTACATGATTTATACTAAAAGAATACATATTATACTACATGTAGAGCTGTTATACCATCAAGATAGTCGGATTATTTAGGGTATAATTTATACATGTTATACATCACGTGTAATTATACATGAAATAATTTCTATTTACGAGATATTTCATAGTTGTTTACCCGTAAAATAGTACAGTTGAATTTATACGTGGTTTCTAGACAAGTGAACTAATTTGATCCTGAAATAATACAATAATAGAAGAAATGTATAATACTTAGCCTTGAAATGCAGATGAAACAACAAAGATGACAGTTCCGGGAATAAGGTTTCCGGGCACAACAATGATGAGATCAAAAAAGTAAAAAAGTAAGATTGAATTAAGTTTTGTATAGAATATAGTATATGTTTAGCCAGAAAAAATCGTGTTCTTTACAATAATAACTGAGCTCACTATTTATAGCTATGTCTAGGGAAGAATGTCCTAGGATCGTGCCCTCCTTTAATGTCAATTATGAGGGTCATTGATGAAGACGAAACAGTGAGCATAAATGCTAAATTCTTTGTAACGGACCGTCGCTCTTAATGTTGCAAAATATTCCCTATTAAATACTACCGGGGTAGAGGATTTAACACACCTTTATGAACATTATCCTTTCTGGTGACAAGTGGAATGGTTGCGTTCGGTCTTCGACCATCCCGTCTTGGGTACCATGTGTGCTCCCTTTAGACGACCACGTGTCATATCATATTTTACCCTATATAGATAGTCCCACTACTTTTTGGTGACATAACTTTGTGTTACCGGAAAGTTGGTAGAAACACATTTTTGGTGGGAATTACTATAACTCCCTCTGAAGGTTCCTGGCAATTGATTAGACGCACGTCTCTCCGTATTTAATGCCCCGAACACGCGTCATCCCATGATTCAGCACAACCTTTACGGATTATCGAGGTAATCATGGCCATGAATTTAGCCGCCACAATTTTACTTATACGTAACATTCTTTTGCTTTGTGTTTCATAATTTCTCGAGCTTCCGATTTGCATATTTGTTTCCCATCCTTTCTCCAACTGTCTTCAAACACAAAACCTTTTCCTTCTTCTTTTTCAATGGCTTCTTCCTCCATGTGTGTTGGTTCTTCAAAGAACAAGAACAAAGGCGAGGACTTTGCTCCTCCAACGGTGGGTTCCATCATCCTAAGAAAACTCAGTATCACAAAGGACCTCGAAGAGAAATTCCCTATTGTTAACCCTCGTACATGGGCTATTAGCAGGTACCTTTATTCCATTCGTCCTTCCGGTATTCCTGTTATGAAGAAAGGCTGCTTCTTCTATGAGTTGGATATCATTGCTCCTATTTTATCGGAGCGAGTGACCCTTCCCAAGGAAGGTTTTAAATATTTTTACACGTGTCGCTTTACTTTGGGTGCGTTTTCTTTGAGCGGAGAGCTTAATTCCATGATTACGGAGTTTTGCCTTTGCTACCAAGTGTGTTTGGCATAGGTAAGTACTTCTGTGTGGAGGACGGTCGCCTGTCTTTGACGCTTGTGTCAGGAGATTGGAGAAGAGCTAACCTTAGCTCATATGATGAATCTCTATTCTCCCAAAATCTTCCACGAGGGAATAATAAACCTCTGCAAGTGTGGCCACCATGCTTTGCTGTATACCATGGATGATGTCAACGACCGTGGGTGAATGAAACGGTTCGTTGCATTCATCACCAATGACATCATTCCGACAACGGCTTCATCCTTTTTGTCCGCTTGGAAACGCACTCGTAAGATCGTTGTTTAGTATTCTTTTCGTTGTTTAGTATTCTTTTTACTAGATATGCCTTTATGGTCGTATCAACTCTTTACCCTTCACATGTTTCAGCAACTCGATGGATCCCACCGGTGGTGGAAGGTTTAGAACGGTGAGTTCAGAAGATCTTGGACTTCACAACGTCCGAAACCCGTTTGTGGAAAGAACTGGCCTATAAATACGGGTGAAAGGCCAAAAATCATGATGATTTTAATTTACCTTGCTTCTATTTTTTTTTTCCTATGGAGACCTTGGTTGAACCCTTCTGACTTGTTTACGAAATTAGGTCTACCTGCAGGCTCTGTTGTTGTCCCCGAGGATGATGTTTTATCTGATTATGCTGATGCAGCGTGGCTGCTTCAGGAAGCACTTACTCGAACAGGTATCTCCGGGCATGCTTCGTGCGCTAACACTACTTTACGGAGTCCCCGACCGGAGGATAAGCAACCAAAGAGAAGACGTTTCTCCGCGGCCGAGGAAAAAAATAAGAGGGCAAAGACTGATGCCCTCGAGTCATCTCTGGTGGTGATGACGACTGGTCCTCCTCCCGGTCCGGTCATAGACACCGTGATGATTGATGATGATGATGAGGCTATTGATGAGGGAACTTCTTTACATAGAAGGCGACGATCCTCATCATCTCAATAGGATGCTCGACCTGTTGAGATAGTTACACCAACTGAAGATGATGTCTTGGCACTTTGGGGAGAATATGATTTGGTAGAAAATGCCAACTCTCATTTTGAGGCCCCAATTGCTGTAACCGGTGCTGTGGGGCTGAGTACCGGGTCCTTTCCATATTTGGTTGGCGAGCATCCAATAGCCTGCACTGCACTTGATGCTGCTGCTTCTCACTCTTCAACTCCATCAGCTTCATCTCCACCTTCACCAACACCAGCGACTGCTACATCACTTCTATTTTCATCCGCTATTCCAACAATTGTGGCTACATCATCTCCATAAGCCGCATCTGACCATGAAGAAGGTGTTCCTCTTCTGCAGTCCCCAGTACATGGGAATGTGGGGCAAAATTATGCTGCCCTTTCTGAAGATTCACAAAGGAGTACGAACGTTACTTTTTCAGTCTCTACCGGATGCAACTTGCTATCCTGGCCGATTGAACTTGCTAATTATCTAAAGCCTTTGGCTTCAGAAAAAGACTACGAAAAGATTTAGTGTAACGACCCGACCGGTCGTTTTGAGTATTTCAACCGTGTTTCCCCATTTACTGCTCGATTTATGTTTTACAACTATTTTATGACTTATCAGATTAATTGGTTCGGGTCTGGAAGAATTTCAGAGTGAAATGAGATACTTAGTCTCATAATGGAAAGCTTAAGTTGGAGAAGTTGATCGGATGCTGGTTTCCAGTAACTTCGTATGGTGGTTTTGGACTTAAGAGCGTATCCGAAAAATTATTTGGAGGTTCGTAGTGGAATTAGGCTTGAAATGGTGAAAGTTTAATTTTTGGGAAGTTTGACCAGGGGTTTACTTTTTGATATCGGGGTCGGAATCTGATTCTGGAAATTAGAATAGTTTCGTTATGTAATTTATGACTTGTGTGCAAAATTTAAAGTCATTCTGGATTGATTTGATGTGTTTGGGCACAAGATATAGAATTTGAAAGTTCAAAGTTCATAGATTTTGATTTGAGGTACGATTCATTATTTTGATATTGTTAGGTATGATTTGAGGCCTCGAGTAGGTCCGTATTATGTTATGGGACTTGTTGGTATGTTCGGACGGGGTCCCGAGGGGCTCGGGCGAGTTTCAGATTGATTTCAGATTATTTTTCTTCATGTTGTTATTGATGGTTGCTGCTGGCTCTAGTGTGACCGAACCTGCGGCTGGTTTGCGCAGGGGGCAAGTGTGGATGCGCAGGTGCGTCGAGTGGAAGTGCAGGTGCGAGGGTCTTCGCAGGTGCGGAGCCAAAAGTGCGACCACATATGCGGTACTAGGCATCGCAGAAGTGATCATTGATGGCCAAGCTGTTCTCGCATAAGCGAGATTTATACAGTAGAAGCCGTGGTCGCATATGCGACAATGCGACCGCAAATGCAGAAATGCTGGGCAGAACACTTTAAGTTCGGGGTTTCGCTACTTTTAGCCATTTTCGAATTTTGGAGCTCGGTTTGGGCGATGTTGGAGAGGAATATTTTTACACAACTTGGGGTAAGTGTTATTGACTCCCTTGTGATTATATTTCATGAGTTAATCTTCATTTTCGGCGTTAGATTATTGATTTTTCAAGAGAAATCAGAGGAATTTTCTACAATTTCATAAAATGAATTTTCGAGATTTGAACACCGATTCAGAGTCGGATTTAAGTGAAATTGGTATGGTTTAACTTTTAATTGGATGGGTAGTTTGATTTTGTGAGTTTCATCGGATTCCGAGACGTGGGTCCCACGGGCAATGTTTTGAGTGTAATTTCGGATTTTGTGAAAAAATATTAATATTTTGATATGGAATTAATTCCTATAATTTGTGTGGACTGAATCAATTAATTGTGACTAGATTCGAGCCGTTTGGAAGTTGATACGCGCAGAATGGAATTTCTTAAGCATTGTTTAGCTTGCTCGACATTGGATTCGTCTTGTTCGAGGTAAGTAACTCTTCTAATCTTGGAGATGAGGGTATGAACCCTGATTATACGTATTATGTGAATTGACTGGAGGTGACACAAATGCTAGGTTACGGGCATGTGGGCGTGTGCCATAGAAATTGTAACGTAATTGGTTCCGTGGAATCGTGTAGCCAAATAATCTTGGCATTATCTATGTAGTTTTATGTGTTAAAGAAATTGAGCTGAGAATCATGTTAAAAATTATGCTGAGGCTATATGCCAGTATTATTGAGACCCACAGAGGTCATATTGTTGTTGAATTATTTGTTTAAATTGAAATTTCATTCTCAGTCATATTCCTTCATTGCATATCACATCTCAATCTCTGTTACTATTTATTGATACATCATATCATCATTTTTGGGCTAGTTTCATGAATTTGTGAGCCAGCGAGAGAGAGACTGGAGAGATTGATGACTGAGTGAGGCCAAGGGCCTAATTATGAGTGACATTATGGGATCGGGCTGCACGTCGCAATGCTTATACTGATTTATGATAGCATTTGGGCTGAGAGAGTTCCTCCGGAGTCTGCACACACCCCCAGTGAGCGCGGTTGATTTATATTGAGGGATGGATCTTCCCTGGATATGGATCTTGTCCGAAGCATTTATACCTGGGGATGGATCTTCCCAACGGGCTGGATTGGCCCTACTCGGTACTGAGTGACTGATGATCAGTCAATATGTATATTCCGGGATGGATCTTCCCTAGGCCAGATTGGCCATATATAGTACCGAGTGATTGAGCATGATGAGTGAAATGTGTGAGACAGTGAGATTGGGTACTCTAAGAGTGTGAGTACATGGGTTCATCTCTGAAATACATTGCATTAACATGCACACATGACATATAGACATAGAGATATATTTTTCTCATGCTGTACGGTATCACGTCATTCATCACTTCTCACACATATTGGCATACGAGCATAGTGATGCATTTTCCATTGGCTAACTGGAAAGAAAATGAAACATCTTATTTATTGTTGAAAGGAATTTTAGGAGAATTACTGTTTTCAAACTTACTTATATTTTTGGTAACTTCGGTAAACGACTTGGGATTTTCAGTGATACACTTGAAAGACAGAACTATTTTTAGAAATCATGATTTTGCTGAGCATTTATTCTTTGAGTTACTTCTTTTATTACTTGCTTTATGCTGTTATGAACTGTTGTTGGTTATTGGAGTTGGACTCTGACCTTAGTGCAAGCTCGTCACTACTTTCAACCTAAGGTTAGGTTTGTTACTTATTGAGTACATGGGGTCGGTTGTACTCATACTATACTTCTGCACCTTGCGTGCAGATGTTGGATGTTGATGTTGTGGAGGCCGACGAGAGCTGGATTTGAAGATGTACATGCGTTCCGGTTGTAGCTGCCTCTTGTTCATGGTAGCCTTAGATTTATAAAGATCTGTTTATGTACATTTCGAACAGATGATGTATTTATTTTATACTTGCTTTATAAATTCTAATCTTAGAAGCTCATGATTTATACTACCAGTCCTTGGGGAATGTATAAGATTTAGATATTTCTTTTACTTAATTATCTTATTAAATTTCATTGGAATTGGATAGTTGATAACTGGCTTACCTAGCGGGTTGTGTTAGGTGCCATTGGAATGTAAATGAGGGACCATTGGGTGCTTGATTTTCGTTTTGATGTGACGTACAGTCTCGAGTATGAATGTTTTGAAAGATCTTTCACGTTGTTAAATTTTGGGACAAATTAAATTCTCATGTCTGGTTAATGAGTTTGGACTCATATGGACTAGGTGTTTCCATAGTAATTGTGACTACGAAATGGTATAACAAGATACCAATTTGAGGCTAAGCAGGTGGGTTATCCCATACGGAGTAATCTACGTAGGTTTTTTCCTTATAATGTTGAGTGGAGAGTTTCTTATCTACCAGCGGGCTGTATGTGTTGAGATTTGGATTTGAATCTGGTTGAGAAAGTTGACTTGGTTGTCAAGAGAATAAATACGAGTTTAGCGGATGATTGAGGTATTTTATGGTTGGTGTTGCATGAGCTTAAGAATAATTTTTTATGGAACTGACTGCGGTATTATGGCAGTAATAGCGTATGAGTATTGTGAGTTATGGAATGTTTTTTTCTATAGTTTTGAGCCAAGTGGGGGAGCCTGCTATTGACAATTCAATTCATAGTTATATGTTAAATTTTAGTTTTGGTCTGAGGCATACTTGTGGATTAGTTATGAATTGCAGAGGTTGAGATCGAGGATGACTCGAGTATTGAAATTCCTAAATACGGGTTATATTGCGCTTTATGAGTGTATGAAAATCATGGATGGGTGAGTTATTATTTATGAATGATGTAGTGCGCACGGAGTATGAATTTAATCAGTGGTGCTAAGGCAGCATTACCTCTTTGAGTATTGTTGTGCTAATGGGGCATATGTCTTTCAGCCCGTTTGGGCGGTGCAATTTAGATTTGAGCAAAGTGAGTGACTCTCGAGAAGGTGATAATGGATTCAAAAGTTTATAAGTGGCAATTGAAAATTTTTCGGATTCATATATCGCTAGAATCGGTTATTTACATTGGATGGTGTCGGGACCTACGGTAATTCTGTATGACTATGGATTCTACATTTCAGTATAAGAAAAGGGAAAAGGAACAATTTAAAATTCACATAAGGTCTTTCAGAGTGGATGTCTCGGTTGTGGTAGTTATGGGGTGCTTAAGAAGATACCACAACTTATGGGCCTTAGGGTGGTGTGGTTTTATGTTAGGGTGTCTCATAGTGAGCTTTGGGTAAGGATCATAGTCTTCTCACAAGGAGAAGTGTCAACTTGAGTGTAGTTCAGAAGAAACTCGGAGAAAACAAGACAACTGGTAGTAGGCTAGACCAGTATGGTAATGTCATGCTCGGTTCTTTTGGGTAATTATAATGTGGTGAAGCTCTACAGATATTTTGGTGGCAATATTCTTGGGTTTACTGACATGCGTGGCTTGGTCGAGTTAGAGGAATTCAGTTCTGAGGGCTTGGTTATTTACAAATGGGTTTCAAAGTATTCTTGATAGTTTCTACCATGGTTTGAATCGGATATTTTTTACTGGTGTGGGGAACGTGTTGTGTATTGAGATTTCCTCCTGGAAGGAAGTAAGAAGAAGGATTCTAACTGATCGGGTATGTAATTTGCTGGCGACTCAGAGTGTTAATAAGGTTCTTGTGATTTAATGTAATGGCCTAATAGAGGCGGCGCGTGGAGTGAGACTAAGATTTGCAGGTTCAAGAATACAGTTCAGTTTTGAAGGGATGGTCATGAATTCTTAGACAACATGAGCGGTTCCAAATGACTAGATGAATACTATTACTACTTGGTATTGCATGAGAAGGGTGCGTATTTTAGAAGGCGCATTGTGTTTTGACTTACGGATGTTCATTGGTATTGCGGTACTCACCTGGTTGATAGACTATTGATATTCAAATTTGATATACCTTGTAAGTCCCAAGGTGACGTAATGAATATGATACTTGTTAATCATGATTTAAATGAGTTTAAAGTCATGATATGACTATATATGACGTTTGGATATAATATATAAAGTTTGAAAAAAATCGGATTTAAGTTGCGGAAAAAGAACCGACTAAGGATTTTCCTTGTAACAAATCTTTTTGAGAAATATATTTCGTGTGCTATATGAGGTCGTTTTGGGACATATTATATACCAAATTGAATATCTACGAGTCTAGTTTCCAACGCATTAAATCGTTTGTTGATACGACATCGGAGTAGTGAGATATTCACATTTTTGTGAGACTGCGCAAGCAGTTCGGTTGGGGCCCACTTTAGACGACCTTCGACCTTACATTTTTTTTAAGGTGTTTCAGACTCATTGCGGGTCATTTTTCACCCAAATTTCATCTAACAGCTCTCCAAAACCCTCCCTAACATATCCAAAGATCTCAAGAAACAAACTCAAGGAAAATCAACTCAAATCATCATCAAAGTTGTTAAGGACTACAAGAGGATGCTTCTATGATATTGTGGTGTGATTGAGGGCTATTGTGAGCTAAGTTGAGACAGGGTTTCGAGTTGTAGCTATTTTCCAAGGTATGTATAATATCTTTTTGATTGTGCCTAAGGTTAATCTTGTGTTGGTTGTGTTGTTTGAGCGAGAAACCATAAGATAGCACTTAAAAGAACATGGGATGTAGTTGTCTTTGGTTGGACTGTTTTGTGGCTAATTAGATGGTTTGTGTTAGCTGGAAATTGTAAGAAATAATTTGATAATGTTGTGGCTGCTGTTGTTAAGCTTTTCTATTTGTTAATTAAGTTTATTGAAGAAGAAAAGATGAAAAACAAGTGATTGGGGATAAAAATTAAGGTAATGGACGTATGGGGCTGTTTTGGAAGGCATTTTGTGGATGTTTTGAACTAGAAATAATATAGTACATATAAGTATGATGTTCTGAAGGTTATAAACTAATTTATGGAATAAAATTTAGATTTAATTTATATCTTGTTGTGAGTAAAAACGAGTTTGCCGCTCAATTTGGTTGTTAAGATAATCGGAGAAACTCATATTGGATTATATTGTTATTAATTATATTTTTGGTTATAGTTGTTGTTGGGCTGTTGATGACCCTTAGTGGTCTTTGGGATGAATTAAAAATAGGGGAGTTGCTATCCGATTTTTCTTAAGCCATACGACTAGCCAAATACGATGGTATGACATTATATGTTAACGGCAATATCATTTCACTTGTTGTAGATGAAAGAAGTTGTGTTGATCTTGGTTGAGTAATAAGGAAGAGATCATACTGATATGTTAAGGCTATCCCTTCTTTCGTTTGGCATGATCCAAATGATACAAACGAAACGAGCAAAATGCACAACTTTCATGAATGACTCTATTCATAGAAATAATATGGGTGTCTATATTCTTGATTCCCAATGTGAATTATTATTATATCTTATGTTCATGGGTCTAAAAAAAATTCGTATTTGATAAAGTTTATCCGAAATGCATATTGATTTTATGACATTCCGAGAAAATCTTATTAACGTATTTCTTATGTATTTCATGCATTTATACATGTACATTGACCCATGACTAAATAGCATTATATACGCGTATATTATATGTATATGGGATATGGAAAAAGGTTACGGCGTTATATACGCATCACTACCTGATCAGCTGGTATGCGTTGATGATTTTGCCTACAGTGGCCGATATGATATGATGGGATACCCTCAGATGCTTGATGATATTATGAACGCATATACCTATGCATGGTATGATATTTATACGCATATGCATGGCATTGTAAATATAAATGATTCACAGATCTAATTCAGACATACATGTTGAGTCGTTTACTCCATGTTTCTCTCATGTTCATTGTTTACTGATTTTCATTCCTTACATACTCGGTACATTATTTGTACTGACGTCCCTTTTGCCTGGGGACGCTGTGTTTCATGCCCGCAGGTCCCGATAGATAAGTTGAGAGTTCTCCTAG
Source organism: Nicotiana tabacum (assembly GCF_000715075.1). Taxonomy (NCBI): domain Eukaryota; kingdom Viridiplantae; phylum Streptophyta; class Magnoliopsida; order Solanales; family Solanaceae; genus Nicotiana; species Nicotiana tabacum. The sequence continues at coordinate 126,887,208 of NC_134102.1, read as the reverse complement.
TAGGCGATCATCTCAGCAAAAAGTGTTTGTGCACTCCACTTGCTCCGGAGTTGCCTATTTGGTCAGTATAATTTGAATATGTATTGATTGGTATGGTGGGGCTCTGTCCCCACCTTTATGATATTTATGTACTCTTAGAGGCTTGTAGACAGATGTCATGTATACGGATACTGGTATGGACTTATAGGCCAGTACGTCATATGTATAAATTGGTATATCAAGTTGGGTTACCCTATATTGAGTATTTCCTCATGTTTTATTCTACTTATCTCATGACAACCTATTCGGCTCATTTACCTATGATAGTATGATACGAAAGATACATTACGTTGATACTCGGTTGAGTAAGGTACCGGGTGCTTGTCGCCTCCCATCGGTTTGGGTCATGACAAAAGTGGTATCAGAGTAGTTCTGTCAAATAGAGTCTTGTTTATGGGTGTGTTGTGCACCACACTTATCAGCAGGAGGCTACAAGGCATTTAGGACTGTCACTCTTTCTTCTTACTCTAGATCGTGTGGTAGAGCCCAGTTGTAAGAAATTCAAATTCCTAAATTCTATTTTATTCGTTAAAGAACGACATTTAGATCCAGAAAGACAGTTGGTAAGAGATTGAATGTGGCTGTGGAAGAGTTGAGTTAGAGGAACTCGATTTTACGTCATGCTTATGATGAGTAAATGTAAGGCCTTCAGTAGATTTGTATGTACTACAACGTGTGAGCCTCTTGTTAAGGAGCCCTAAGGCATGAATATCTATCTACCCCTATGGTAAAAAGCAACGAGAGAATCAGAAGGTAGATACAAGTTTCAACAAGTAAAAGAAGCTAGGTGAAGAAGGATACGAGGTACGCAGTTAGTGAAGATTATCTGTATTTACAATTCAGGCATAGAAATATAAGCATTCTGAGTTATTTTCAACAATAACAAAGATATATTCACTTGACAATACCCATTTCAATTATGCCCTGTGGGAGCTAACAAATATAATTGAAGAGAAGGATGAGATATCAGCAACCAGCTGGGGTTAGAGTAACCCAAAATTATTGATGGATTGTTATCATTAGCTCACATTTCCGATGGATATTGCAAACGTGGTAATGGTTCTCCTTGTGAGATACCTAGATGGTGCACTCTAGAATAGTACAATCAGATATGAATACTAGAATGTTCAAAAATTTCAGAAGATTGGTATTGGAATCCTAGAAGGGATAAATATTTACCTTTGTAATGCTCTCGTCCCTAGTAAAGAGAGAGAGTTAGGTGACCTGAAGAGCCAGTGAGTTGAATCAAGGGGGGCTAAAAGTGAAAGAATGTTTTGAAGAAGTTTTCATAATAAGGTGATAGACAGAAATATTAGTAGGAGAATAAGAAGAAAGTAAATGAAGCATTATGAGTAAGATGTGATAAATGGATGATAACGGTAAATCAAAATATGACAGGACTACAGATTCTATAGTCAAGTGAAGGAAAAGACAAGAAGTTACATGCCTTGAAGCAATAAAAGAGTATAAGCCATAAAGTCATGTCCCCATTTCGAGAAATGAGTTGGTGACTCATACGTGATTATCAGAAGGAAAAGTTAGACCCCGGAGTAATAGAAATTAGTATGGGCTAGTGAATAAGATAAACTGAACATGAATTCGAGACCGAAGGATTTGATAATAGTTGACATCGTGAGAATTTCAGAGATTGCGTTCCGGGCAATAATTGAATGGACAACAGAAGAATAACTTTTAAAGGCCATTCAGGAAGACGTTTCCCTAAAACAAGAGTTGTGAGCAGAGTTAAGCTTAAGGGACTAAGTGTGCCAGTTACACTAGGTGTTGCCTTCATGCGTAAGAAATTTAGTTATCCCTGGTACAGAAGGGTTACCGCAAGGCAAGTAAGAGTCCGAGAAGATGTGAAAAGATGCCAAATATGAAGAAGTGAAACATTTATAGGTAAATCTTCATGGCAATAAATGTTAGTACTCCCTTAAAGGGGGAAGATGATATGATATGGTATTAAGTTGGAGTTATGTGGTGCAGGTAACTATGGAATAGTAAAGGAAGAATGTGGTAGAAAGGTGAAAGGAGTGAGATTGCATTTATTAAGATCCTACGGATATGATACGACTCCAGAACATTATGTAAGCATGACGACGGGGAGAGGCAGTAAGGGTTCCATCACTAGATGTTATTGATAAATAAGAGCAAATGAATATTGGATACATAAGAAGCTAGTGTGCAGGTTAAGTTAAGACAAAGGATATAAACCAAGGGAGATTACGCAGAATATAGATATGAGAATGGACTAACGTGTAGTTAGTAGTCTATTCAAGAAGAGCTTAGCCTTGGCTAAACAAGAGGATACAGACAAATCAGCAGGTTGTGCAAGATAAACATAGTGAAACCCAACATAGGGAATTCAATCTCGCAAATATGATGACATCGTAATCCTTGAGAAATATTCAGATAGGAGTTGGGTTTGTTAAAGGTACCGTATAAGTCTTAAGAAAAAAAATGGTGCCACTAAGAAGACAGTCAACAATTTCAGTTCAGAATCAACCTTACGAGCACAAGGGCTTGGATGTATGTAACTAAGGATATTTGTAGGCGAGTAACAACATCAAAAAAATTCTTTCGGGTATACGATGTAATAAGCTCGCAGCTTTACAGAAGTCAAAGGGTCTCTCTTAAGTACTACAAAGAAAGAATAGCTGAAGGAATAAGGAAGAAGGCTTCAACTTAAGTATAGTGACATAAGGAAGAAATGGTCTTGTAACAACAGTCTCACAACAATATTGTATGCACTCCATAAGAAAGTGGCACCTATCGTGGCTAATGAACGGAAAACAAAAATCAAAAGATGATATTTGAGATCATATGAGTTAGAGGAAATTCTAGTATATGTGGGCAATGAGATAAGCCATGTATTTATGAAACAAGTGGTAGAACAACCATGAAAAGTAATTGCTTATGTTTAAAGATAACTAAGAAAGCACGAGAAGAATTACCCGACCCACGATTTAGAGTTAGCCGCGATGATTCATGCACTAAAGATGTGGATGCACTATTTGTATGGCATTCATGTTGATATCTATACGGATCATAAGAGCCTTCAATATATCTTCAAGCAAAAGGAATTGGATTTATGCCAAAGGAGATGGTTGGAGCTACTGAAAGGCTACGACGTTGATATTTTATACCATCCGGGGAAGGCGAATGTAGTAGTCGACGCCCTCAGTCGTAGATCTATGGGTAGCCTATCATATTTACAGCCAGAGAAGTGTGGTATAGTCCATGAGATTCATCAGCTAGCTAGTCTTGGAGTTCGATTACTGGACTCAGGTGATACTGGAGTTACTATTCAGGACACGACAACATCCTCTTTAGTAACTGAAGTGAAGGAATGCCAGTATGAGGATCCTGTGCTAGCTCATTACAGAGATACATCCCCTCAAAAAGAGAATACATCATTTGAAATTATAGGAGATGGAGTCCTCAGACATCGAGGTCGATTATGTGTTCTACTGTGGCAGGGTTGCGCCAACAGGTTATGGGAGAAACTCACTATTCTTGTTATTTTATTTATCTAGGAGCTACGAAGATGTATCATGATATTAGGGGAATATACTTGTGGGACGAAATGAAGAAGGATATAGTAGAGTTTTTTTTCTCAGTGCCCAAATTGTCAGCAGGTTAAGATTGAGCATCAGAAACCCGGTGGATAATTATAGGCTATAGAGATTCCGACTAGGAAATGGGAAGTAATTAATATGGATTTCATCATAGGCTTACCTCGTACCCAACGTAAGTTCGATTCTATATGGGTTATTGTCGATAGACTTACAAAATCAACCCATTTTCTGCCTGTCATGACTACTTATTCAGCAGAGGATTATGCAAGGCTTTACATTAGTACGACTTCATGGTATCCCTATATCTATTATCTCAGATAGATGTGCTCAGTTTACAGCTAATTTCTGGAGGTCCTTCCAAAAAGGATTGGGGACTCAGATAAGTTTTAGTACATCATTTCATCCCCAGACAGACGGTCAGGATGAACGTACAATTCATACACTGGAGGATATGCTACAGGATTATGTGATGGACTTGAGGGGTAGCTGGGATGATCATCTTCCACTTATTGAGTTCGCATATAATAATATCTATAATTAAAGCAATCATATGGCTCCATACGAAGCTCTTTACGGACGAAAGTGTAGGTCTCCTTTACAGGCAGTTGAGAAGATTAAGCTTATACGGGAAAGGCTATTAGCAACTCAGAGTCGTCAGAAGTCCTATGCAGATAATCGACAATGAGACTTGGAGTTTCAGGTAGATGACTGGGTACTCCTAAAGGTATCACCGATTAAAGGCATTATGAGATTCGGTAAGAAAGAAAAGCTTAGCCCTCGGTACATTGGACCTTATAAGATCATATGCAGAGTAGGCCAGGTAGCATATGAGTTAGACTTGCCTTCCAAATTGGAGTTTGTACATCCAGCATTTCATGTGTCTATGCTCCGTAGGTGTATTAGAGATCCCTCTAAAGTCATTCTAGTTGACGATGTTCATGTTACAACGCAACAATCATATGAGGAAGCTCCCATTTCTATACTAGATAGACAAGTTCAAAGATTAAGAACTAAGAATGTAGCTTCAGTTAAAGTACTTTGGATTAATAATAATGTGGAGGAGATGACTTGGGAAGATGAAGAAGAAATAAAGACTAGGTATCCTCATTTGTTTCCACTTCCGTAGGAGGATAAGACTGAGACATCACAGCCTTTAGGTTGGTAGTAGTACCGTTACATAGGAGACTCTGCCAAAATTTCTATAGATTTCTGGGAGTTTAACATTCGAGGACGAATATTTCTGGGGGGGGGGGGAGATTGTTACACCATGTACGTCCCAAGGTGATGTAATGAATATGATATTTGTTAATCATGATTTAAATAAGTTTAAAGTCATGATATAACTATATATGACATTTGGATATAATATTTAAAGTTTGGGAAAAATCAAATTTTTTAAGTTGCGAAAAAAGAACCGACTAAGGATTTTCCTTGTATAAGAGCTTTTTGAGAAATATATTTCGTATGCTATATGAGGTCATTTTGGGACATATTATATACCAAATTGAAGGCCTACAAGTCTCGTTTCCAACGCATTAAACCATTTGTTGATACGACATCGGCGTAGTGAGATATCCACATTTTTGTGAGACTGCGCAAGCAGTTTAGTTGGGACCCACTTGAGACGACCGTCAACCTTACGTGTTTTTTAAGATGTTTCAGACTCATTGCGGGTCAGTTTTCACCCAAATTTCATCTAACAGCTCTCCAAAACCCTCCCTAACATATCCAAAGATCTCAAGAACCAAACTCAAGGGAAATCAACTCAAATCATCATCAAAGTTGTTAAGGACTACAAGAGAATACTTCTATGATGTTGTGGTGTGATTGAGGGCTATTGTGAGCTAAGTTGAGACAGGGTTTTGAGTTGTAGCTGATGTCCAAGGTATGTATAATATCTCTTTGATTATGCCTAAGGTTAATCTTGTGTTGGTTGTGTTGTTTGAGTGAGAAACCATAAGATAGCACTTGAAAGAACATGGGATGTAGTTGTCTTTGGTTGGACTGTTTTGTGGCTAATTAGATGGTTTGTGGTGGCTGGAAATTGTAAGAAATAATTTGATAATGTTGTGGCTGTTGTTGTTAAGCTTTTCTATTTGTTAAATAAGTTTATTGAAGAAGAAAAGATGAAAAAAAGTGATTGACGATAAAAATTAAGGTATTGGACGTATGAGGTTGTTTTGGAAGGCATTTTGTGGATGTTTTGAACTAGAAATAATATAGTACATATAAGTATGATATTCTGAAGGTTATAAACTAATTTAAGGAATAAGATTTTGATTTAATTTATATCTTGTTGTGAGTAAAAACGAGTTTGCCGCTCAATTTGGTTGTTAAGATAATCGGAGAAACTCATATTGGATTATATTGTTATTAATTATATTTTTGGTTATAGTTGTTGTTGGGCTGTTGATGACCCTTAGTGGTCTTTGGGATGTATTAAAAATAGGGGAGTTACTGTCAGAGTTTTCTTAAGCCATACGACTAGCCAAATACAATGGTATGACATTATATGTTAACGGCAATATCATTTCACTTGTTGTAGATGAAAGAAGTTGTGTTGATCTTGGTTGAGTAATAAGGAAGAGATCATACTGATATGTTAAGGCTATCCCTTCTTTCTTTTGGCATGATCCAAATGATACAAAAGAAACGAGCAAAATACGCAACTTTCATAAATGACTCTATTCATAGAAATACTAGGGGTGTCTATATTCTTGATTCCCAATGTGAATTATTATTATATCCTATGTTCATGGGTCTCAGAAAAATACGTATTTGATAAATTTTATCCGAAAGGCATATTGATTTTATGACATTCCGAGAAAATTTTATTAACGTATTTCTTATGCATTTCATGCATTTATACATGTACATTGACCTATGACCAAATGGCGTTATATACGCGTATATTATATGTATATGGGATATGAAAAAAGGTTACGGCGTTATATACGCACCACCACCTGATCAGCTGGTATACGTTGATGGATTTGCCCACAGTGGTCGAGATGATATGATGGGATGCCCTCAGAGGCTTGATGATGTTATGAACGTATATACCTATGCATGGTATGACATTTATACGCATAAACATGGCATTGTAAATATAAATGATTCACAGATCTAATTCAGACATACATGTTGAGTCTTTTACTCCATGTTTCTCTCATGTCCATTGTTTACTGATTTTCATTCCTTACATACTCGGTACATTATTTATACTGACGTCCCTTTTGCCTAGGGACGCTGTGTTTCATACCCGCAAGTCCCGATAGACAGGTTGAGAGTTCTCCTAGTAGACTATCATCTCAGTAGAAGGTGTTTGTGCACTCCACTTGCTCCGGAGTTGCCTATTTGGTCAGTATGATTTGAATATGTATTGATTGGTATGGTGGGGCTCTGTCCCCACCTTTATGATATTTATGTACTCTTAGAGGCTTGTAGACAGATATCATGTATACAGATACTGGTATGGCCTTATAGGCCAGTACGTCATATGTATAAGTCGGTATATAAAGTTGGGTCACCCTATATTGAGTATTTCTTCATGTTTTATTCTACTTATCTCACGACAGACTCTCCGGCTCATTTACCTATGATAGTATGATACGAACGATACATTACGTTGGTACTCGGTTGAGTAAGGTACCGGGTGCCCGTCGCCTCCCATCGGTTTGGGTCGTGACAAAATTATTGCTGTGTGGCACAGAAGAATTATGAAAGTTTTCCTCGTAGGATGATCGTGCATGAAAGATATGTTAGTTATTCGATGCTGGAGTTGGGATCAATTACGGTGGTTCATGTATTCTATGAATTTGGATACTAGGAGTTCTCCGAAGCATATTGTTCAGGGTTGCGACCTCTTTGAGGTGAGTGTTTTATTTAAACCCAATGGAGACACTAGTTATGTTAATTAATTGTGATAGCTACATGCTATAAGTGTGCATATATGTGAAGTTTGAGCCCATGTGCGGGTATCGGGGCAAGTATTCATACTCGAAAGAATGCTTTGGCTATGATATGCCTAGAGTTGACTGTTAAGCATAAAGTTATAACGTTTCTCGTATTCGTACCTTTGTGGAGAACTATCTGGGCTATGCTTGAGGTTATAAAGAGGCTAATTCCTTGAGAAAGCTTGGTAGTTACTATTTCTGCGTTAACTTGCCGATTTGAGTTGTGATAGCAAACTTTGCACATGCCTACACTACATGAGAATCTTATTTCACTATCACATACATGTGTACTTGTTTAATTACTCATGTATGATATGCTAGAACTGGAGGCCTATGACCAAACCGTGCAGTTGAAGTTAATTGTAATACTCCGCATTCTTTATAAGGATATATAGGTCTTTAGCCAAATAATAATATAATAATATAATAAAAAGAAAAGAAAAGGTTAAAAAAAAAGATTAAAAACAAACAAAGCAATACTCTCACATACGAAGACTCTAACCTATTATGTGGAAGTTAACTTGCTAGAAAAAAAATAATTTAAGTATTGGATGCGACTTTCATGCAACTAAGAATTCATTTAAGAAGGTAGAGACTAGGAAATCTCGTTGTATGAATTTATTTTTCTTATACAAGACTAAGAGTTAGATAAATAACATCTTGAGATATTATGAGATCCTTTAATAGTTGTCACTTTTATGGAAGAATCTCTACAGTTGAAACTTTGTATTAAGCTTATCAGATTCAAGTTGAGAGAGATGATACCCTATCTAGCCAAATTATACTTGCCCTTGTTAATTTTGACGTGCTTATATGCGTGATTGGTTATTATCTTATTACATTACCTTTTATTACCATGCGAAGGTAGTTAGACTGACATATCTAGCAAACCAAATTGTAAAAAAAAAAAAAAAATCATATCCCAGTGATAGTCGAGGTTATATCATTTAAGAAGGCTCTATAATTATTGAATAAGATTGATTAGAGTCTCGTAACTTCCATAGAGAGATCCAAGATATGTGAAACTTAATTTGAAAAAAATAAATGTATTATAGTAAGAGATTCTCCAATGTATTCCTAAAGATTTACCAGGACTACCTCCAATATGAGAAATACACTTCCGTATTGATTTGTCACCTGACACGTAAACCATATCATATGACACTAACGAAGTTGAGAGAGCTAATGAAAAATTGTGAGACCTATTGGACACGGATTTTATAATATTGAGTGTTGCGCCATTGGGTATACCAATATTGTTTGAAAAACAAAATAGGAGGATAAGTCCTTAAGAATGTACATCAACTACAAATAATTAAATAAGACAACAACACATAATAAGTACCTATTGTTTTGTATAGATAACTTGCTTGATCACTTACAAGGAGCAATTAATCTTTAATCTGGTCATCATCAGCTTAGAATAAGAAAGGAAGATATTTCGATGTTTGCCTCTACTATCTTGTATTTACCGATTACCGAGTATAGTTATAACCCTAGCTAGTGGGAAGGTAGAACTAGCATACAATTACAGTTTTCCCTCGAGTAGGGACCTACAGTTATATTTGACTCCTTTTACGAAGGGGTCCACACAGTGATACAGATTACATGATCCTTCTTTTGAAACCTCCCAAACATAAAGATTTACTACGACACAGTGTTTACCGAGTTTATTACCGATTTGTTAAATTGATTTCAGTTACAAGAAATACATGAATAGACTGATTATATTTATCGTTATGAGAGGGCATTTTATTTTTATGATAGTTTCTGATTATTATTAAACATGCATGAGAGGGCATGTTTTCTGACTTGTCCCCGATTAAAAACGGTTGTGGTTAAGTGTTATTACTCACTGAGCTAGCGACTCACTCCCCGCTATTTTTTTTTACAGAGACACTAGATGACGTGAGCGAGGATTTCGTTAATTAGAGTACACGAGTTGCTAATTTTTTGTGAGCTCTGTACTTGTTCGCGTGGGCGAATAGTTTATTTAATATTATTGTATTTTCTTTTGAACTCTTAGAGTCCCTCCATAGTCATTCTTATTGGTGTCATGATGATTCATTCGTTATATTGGACTAGTTACTAGTATTGCACTTTCTCTCCATATTTTGAGATGGGTTTAGTATTATTATGTTGGTAATGGTAATGTTGGTGAAAATTCATTTTGGTTAGTTGATGAAGATTGTGACTTATTTGGGAGAATATTGGTTGGTTGGATAGTCTTAAAATAGGGAAAACTCTGTCCGATTTTCTGTAAAATACCGATGAGGCTTACTTGGGGGCACTTGCTCCCAAGTGTCGGTCATGATCCTAAATTGGGTCGTGACATTAATGTGAGCTCTAGAAGAGATAGTTACCATTGTTAGATTCGTGTGTCTTAGTTCTACTAAATATGAGGAGCTTATAGCATTGCAGTTGTGATGATGCTTATTGAACTTGCAATATGGTTCTTTTCCTTGAGACATTTTCCATTTTTGGGTACACGGATTGCGCAGTTGTGGCCTGAGTTATATAGGAGTGGTATGTCTGTAGGATAGTTGTGTTTAATAATATAAGGTCATTGGACCTAGAGTGGGTACTATCAGGTTCGATTACAGTATATTCGGGAGGATAATATTGAAATTCGGCTTAGAAAGTGATTATGGTTCTGGTTGGGGCGAGAGAGCTCCATGACTTGTTGATCTGATAAGGGGTCATGAGATTTCTGTGTGTTTCTTTCATTATCAGCAGTGTACGAAGGTCTTGGAATGAGGTTTTATTGATATGAGGTTTAATACCAGTACCGTATTGGTTTTGGAGTAGTTACTATGATCAGGAATAGTGCTACGAGCATGCGAGTTGTAAAATATGATAGGTGATTATGTCCGTGGTTATGGCTATGGCTCGATGCAGCTTGTTCAAACTTATACAGTGTGTAACTGTGAGATTCGGATCTTGTAAGAAATTCTGTGGTTATATCCGTGGTTATGGCTATGGATCGACAATGCGACCGCAAATGCGAAACACTGGTCACCTTTAAGTTCGGAGTTTCGCAATTTTTAGCCATTTTTGAATTTTGGAGCTCGGTTTGGGCAATTTTGGAGAGGAATATTTCCATACAACTTGGGGTAAGTGTTATTGACTCCCTTGTGATTATATTTCATGAGTTAATCTTTGTTTCGGCGTTAGATTATTAATTTTTTAAGAGAAATCGGAGGAATTTTCTACAATTTCATAAAATGATTTTTCGAGATTTGAACACTGATTCGGAGTCGGATTTGAGTGAAATTAGTATGGTTGAACTTGTAATAGGATGGGTTGTGGGATTTTATGAGTTTTTTCAGATTTCGAAATGTGGTCCGCACTGGCAATATTTTTAGTGTAATTTCGAATTTTGAGGGAAAATATTAGTATTTTGATATGGAATTAATTCCTATAATTTGAGTGGACTGAATCAATTAATTGTGACTAGATTCGAGCCGTTCGGAAGTTGATACGCGCAGAATGGAATTTCTGAAGCATTATTTTGCTTGCTCGACATTTGGATTCATCTTGTTCGAGGTAAGTAACTCTTCAAATCTTGGAGCTGAGGGTATGAACCCTGATTATACGTATTATGTGAATTTTTTGGAGGTGACACACATGCTAGGTGACGGGCGTATGGGCGTGCACCATAGAAATTGTGACGTAATTGGTTCCGTGGAATCGATGAGTCAAATAATCTTGGCATTATCTATGTAGTTTTATGTGTTAAAGAAATTAAGCTGAGAATCGTGTTAAAAATCATGCTGAGGCTATATGCCAGTATTATTGAGACCCACAGAGGTCATATTGATGTTGAATTATTTGTTTAAATTGAAATTTCATACTCAGTCATATTCCTTCATTGCATATCACATCTCAGTCTCTGTTGCTATTTAGTGATACATCATATCATCATTTTCGGACTAGTTTCATGACATTGTGAGCCCGCGAGAGAGAGACTGGAGAGATTGATGACTGGGTGAGGACAAGGGCCTGATTATGAGTGACATTATGGGATCGGGCTGCATGCCGCAACGGTTATACTGATTTATGATACCGCTTGGGCTGAAGGAGCCCCTCCAGAGTCTGCACACACACACACACACACTCCCAGTGAATGCGGTTGATTTATATTGAGGGATGGATCTTTCGTGGACATGGATCTTGTCCGAAGCATTTATACCTGGGGATGGATCTTCCCCACGGGATGGATTGGGCCCACTCGATACTGAGTGACTGATGATTAGTCAATATGTATATTCCGAGATAGATCTTCCCTGGGCCGGATTGGCCATATACAGTACCGAGTGATTGAGCATGATGAGTGGAATGTGTGAGACAGTGAGATTGAGTACTCTGAGAGTGTGAGTACATGGGTTCATCTCTGAGATACATTGCATTGACATGCACACATGACATACATGCATAGAGATGTATTTTCCTCATGCTGTATGGTATCACGTCATTCATGACTTCTCACACATGTTGATATATGGGCATAGTGATGCATTTTTTCACTGGCTATCTGGAAAGAAAATGAAACATCTTATTTATTGTTGAAAGGATTTTTGGGAGAATTATTGTTTTCAAACTTACTTATATTTTTGGCAACTTTGGTAAACGACTTGGGATTTTCACTGATACACTTGAAAGGCAGAACTATTTTTAGAAATCATGATTTAGCTGAGCATTTAGAAATCATATCATGATTGGCAACTTTGCTTTATATTGTTACGAACTGTTGTTGGTTATTGGAGTTGGAATCCGACCTTGGTGCAAGCTCGTCACTACTTTCAACCTAAGGTTAGGTTTGTTAATTATTGAGTACATAGAGTCAGTTGTACTCATACTACACTTCTGCACCTTGCGTGCAAATGTTGGATGTTGATGTTGCGGAGGCTGACGGGAGCTGGATTTGAAGATGTATCTGCGTTCCAGTTGTAGCTGCCTCTTGTTCATAGTAGCCTTAGATTTATAAAGATCCGTTTATGTATATTTCGAACATATGGTGTATTTATTTCATACTAGCTTTGTATAAGATTTAGATATTTCTTTTACTTAATTGTCTTATTAAATTTTATTGGAATTGGATAGTTGATAACTAGCTTACCTAGCGGGTTGTGTTAGGTGCCATCACGACTAGTTGTATTTTGGGTCGTGATATTTAGGCACTCTCGGGAGAGTGCTTGTTGAACAATGCCATGCACAACGCCGCAGCGGTATGTTCTTTTCTTACTTCATTACTTCTTCTACTTTTTGTATGAATGCATTCTATATTTCGAACGGAATCAACTTTTGGGGGAATGAGACCAAATTGTTCTCCGCCTCTCGGAACTGGAAAGCAAAGCTACTAAGGCCGTTGTTTTGGAGGCTCGCTTGCAGCAAAGCGAGCAATAAGTGGTAACCCTTAGCCATGAAATTGGCCCGCTGAGGGTTTGTTTTGATAAAGCTAAGGCCAAATGGGCTGAAGTCCAGGAAGTCGTTCTTGCTGCAACCGAGCGCGAGGCTACTACTGCCAAAAATATGACTAACTTAGAAGCAGCCCTGAACTCCAAACTTGAAGAGCTTGTTGCCGTGAGGGCTAAACACGTCCAGCTAGAAGAGAAGTATAAGAAAACTATCGAGCATAATAGGCTCTTTAGTTCAACTGTCCGCGACCTTGACGCCAGCCTTAAATCTGCTAGGTCCGCCCGGGAAAGCCTTTCTACCCAACTCAAAGAAGAACTTAAGTGCCGAGCGACTTCCCTCATTGTTGAAAAAACTTATGCTATGTACAACATGATGAGAAAAACCTTGGAGGAGGCCAAAACTTGTATCATCGACTTTAAGGTCGAAATTGCTAAGGTCCGAGAGCTTGAGTTAGCTGCTAAAAATGGGCTCCTGGCGCAGTCTGATGCCCCTGGTTCGTCTGGTTCCGGTTCAGAGTTTTCGGAAACTGAAGAAGGATTGGAAAGTGACGATGCTGAAGATCAAACTAGGGAAAACGTCGAGCCATCGATGGACCCACCTACTTCTCCTGGGAATGCGGACACTTCTCTTCCTCCTGGTTCCGGAAGCGCTACACTTTAGCTTTTCTTTTCTTTTCCCATTTTTAACTTTTATTGTTTTGGCACATTCTTTAAATTAAAGATATATTTTAGCTCAAGTATCGTTTGAGTCTTATTTTCATTTGAATATCCATGCAAGTCTTTAGTCTCTGCATTTGCTCGAGAGTTCTGCGCACATTTTCCTATTTGCGCTTTACTATGTGTAGTCTTGAATGTGTTTTCCTCGAAGCACTTTGGTTCTGAGCATTATTCCTTTTTCGTGAGGGTTTCTATAAGTATTTGCGCAAGTTTACTTTTTGCGTCCTTTTCATATGTGGCTTCAGGTATATTTTTCCCCGTAGGCATTTTTGATTCCGGATATAGATTCTTCCAGAACCAACCCTTTAACATGAGGATTTTTATAAGTATTTGCACAAGTTTACTTTTTGCATCCTTTTCATATGTGGCTTCGGGTGTATTTTTCTCCGAAGGCATTTTTGATCCCCGGTATAGATTCTTTCGAAACCAATCCTTGAACGTGAGGGTTTTTATAAGTATTTACGCAAGTTTAGTTTTTGCGTCCTTTTCATATGTGGCTTCAGGTGTATTTTTTCCCGTAGGAATTTTTTATTCCGGGCAAAGATTCTTCCGGAACCAACCCTTTAACGTGAGGGTTTTTATAAGAGATGGCCCTCCTATGTTTATGGTGCTCTTGAAAAGGACGTCTCCTGTTCATTACGGCACTAACATTTGAAGTACTTGTTTAACTTTCAAATGACAAAGTTTTTTCATCGTTTAGACAAGAAACAAGATAAAACAAAAGGATTTCATTTTATTCCTTCTATTTTCAAAAAGATGCATAAGCATTTGCTATACTAAAAAGAAATTGTCATTACTTGTGGCTATCTTGTACAACTTATTTCTACGGGGCTGGCTGCGCACTCCCCGGTCCCGATGATGTGTTTAGTTTCTGCATTTTCGTTCACCGGTGACGTGGCAGTCGTTGTTGCCATATCCTCATACCATTCCCCCCATTGTTCGAATGCGAAGAGTGCGAATTGGAACACTGGAAGTCCTGTATCTTAGAAGATTCCACTAATGAATTGCTAGATGATCCTCAACTCGGTAACACAACTTTACTTCCCCTCAATAATTTATGCTATCGAGCCAAGGAATATCTAACAACCCTCTAGAGGTTTGTGCTCGTGAATGGTTAGGTAACCTTATTCGGTAGCAAACTTAACTTCCCAGTGGGAATTTGCTATCGAACCAAAGATTATCTAACCGTCCCTGAGTGTAAACTTGCTTGTTTGCCTTGCTATCAAAGGTCTTATTGTTGCGGTCTTCGTAGTATGATCTCTGTGGTTGCCTCATTAAAAACCATGCCAGAAAACCCTAATTGGGACAAAAATTGAAAGAAGGAAAAAAGAGTGCAGCACATACTTTTCGCTTGAATAATGTTCATCATAATAATATCTTTTGAGTTGTGCCACGTTCCAGTTGCTCGACAACTTTTCTTCATTCTGGTTCTCCAACTTGTATGAACCCTTCCCAGTGATAGCTGAAATCCGGTAGGGACCTTCCCACATTTGACCTAGCCTCCCCGCTTTGAGCTCCTGGGTATTTTGGGTTACTTTCCTCAGAACTAAGTCTCCTACTTTGAAATAACGAAAGTTGGTTCTTCGATTATAATATCGCTCCATTGTCTGATTTTTTGAGCTACCATTCTTACATGTGCCAAGTCCATGCGTTCCTCGAGCAATTTCAAGTTGATTAACATCGCTTCGTTACTTGATTCTTCATCTGCCCGAAAATATCTCAAAGTGGGCTCACCTACTTCCACCGGCATTACGGCTTCAGCGTCGTATACAAGGGAAAAATGAGTCTCTCATGTACTCGATTTGGCCATTGTTCGGTAGGCCCATTCTTCGGGCAATTTGCCATTTGCTGGGCAAATCTCTTCTGGGCAATTCTTCGGGCCATTTGCCTTTGACTGCTTCCAACCTTTTCTTGAGTTTTTGAATAATCACTTTGTTTGTCGACTCCGCCTGACCGTTTACGTTCAGATGATAATGAGAAGATGTGGTCCTCTTTATCTTCAAATCTTCAAGGAATTTTGTAACTTTTGCACCGATAAACTGTGGCCCATTGTCACATGCTATCTTTTTTGGTATTCCAAACCTACAAATTATATTTCCCCACAGGAAATCGACCACTTCGTGTTTTCCGATCTTCTGATAAGGACATGCCTCCACCCATTTAGAAAAATAGTCAGTCAAAATTAAAAGAAATCTTACCTTTTCGGGAGCCGGTGGAACCGGCCTAATGATGTACATCCCCCATTTCATGAACGGCCATTAAGACAGAACCGAATATAAGGGTTCTACTGGTTGGTGTACTAATGGTGCGTAGCATTGGCACTTATCACATTTTCGTACTCTTTGGCGTCTTGTTCCATGTGAGGCCAGCAATATCCTGCTCGTACCAACTTCAGCACCAAAGAATCTGCGCCCGAGTGATTGCCGCAAATCTCTTCATGGACTTCTCTCATAACTTAATTAGCTTCTGATGCTCCTACGTATCGGGCCAACGGGCCTTGGAAAGATTTTCTATATAATTGGCATCTCTTGAAGCTATAACGTGCAGCTTTGGCGCGTAACGCCCATGATGCTTTGGGGTCTTCTGGAAACTTCCTGTGCTCGAGATAGTTGATTATTTCATTTCTCCAATCTCAGACCAGACTAGTCGAATTTACCTCATAATAACCATCTGTATCCAGAACTGAGCTCATCAGTTGTACTATCGTCCCGGATTCCGATTCTGTTATTTCTATCAATGATCCTAAGTTTGCTAATGCATCCATTTCTGCGTTATCCTCCATCGGGATGTGAGTAATTGACCACTCTTAGAATTGCGCTAAAAGAGCCTGGACCTTTACCATGTATTGTTGCATACCTTCTTCTTTGGTATCAAAGATCCCGTAGACTTGATTTACCACCAGTTTCAAGTCACATTTTATTTGGATAACCTCGAAATCAAGTCCTCGGGCCAATTCGAGCCCTGTAATCAAAGCTTCATACTCTGCTTCATTGTTAGTTAAATGGATCATTCTGATGGTTTGCCTTAGGGTTTCCCCAGAAGGCGTGATTAAGACTATTCTGAGTCCAGATCTATTTACGTTGGAAGCTTCATCCTTAAATAAGGTCCAAACCCTCGATGTTGATTCCGACACCATTACTGCTTCCTTGGTTGCTAGAGATAGCAGTCCTGGACTGAAATCGGCCATGAAGTCAGCCAAGACTTGCGAGTTAATTGTAGTCCTTGGTTTGTACTCTATGTCGAAATCAGTCATTTCGACGACCCATTTGGCCAATCTGCCCGAGAGCTCGGGATTATGGAGGATGTTTTGCAAAGAAAAAGTAGTCACCACAGCTATCGGGTGACACAGGAAGTATGGCCTCAACTTCTGAGCAGCGACTACGAGAGCCAAGGCCAGTTTTTTCAAATGTGGACAGCGAGTTTCTACTCCCGTTAAAATTTTGCTAACGTAATAAATGGAAAATTGTGTACCTTCATCCTCCCGGACTAAAACCGCACTTACCGCAACTTCTGAAACCGCGAGATAGACTAGCAATGTTCTACCTTTTTTTGGTTTTGAGAGCAATGGAGGGCCCGGTAAAATTTTTAAAGAAAATAATATTTCATGGTGCCGGACTAGGATTACGTGCATTTCTGCGGTCCATTATGCGACCGCAAAATCACTCTGCGGACCGCATAATGGCCGCAGAGTGAGGCAGTTAATTGGGTCAGTTGGAAGCAATTATGCGGTCGACTATGCGACTGCATAACTGTTATACGGTGTACTATGCGACCGCAGAACAGTTATGCGGACCGCATAGTGACCACAGACTCAGGCAGATTTTTGGTCATTTTGGACACCAATTATGCGACCGATATGCGGTCCGCATAACCATTATGCGGTCGCAAAACCTGTTCCGGAGCTTCATTTTTGGATTTTTAAAACCCGACCCTATTTCATTAAATACACTCTTTGGGTCATTTTTGAGGTATAATCTAATATTTTAGAGTTAGAGAGAGTGCCCTAGAGTGAGAAGGTGTTCCTCAATAATTGATTCTTCAATTCTTGCTCAAGTTTTGGAAGATTAAGGAGGGAAACTCCCTAGGTCTTCATCCTAAAGGTAATATTCTATACCCTAACCCACAATTTCGAATTTTATCTAGAAATGGATAATAAGCAAGATAATTTCTGGGCAAGAGGGTTGTTTATTTTTCATGCATGTGTTATCAAAGGGTGTAGAAAGATTGTTGAGCTAAAAATGATAAAGATTGGGTTGTGGGATGATGGAATCCTCCATAAAAGGACTTTGAACCTTAATCCACGCTTAGTGTTTGATAAAATACTCAAATGAGCTGAGACCATGAATATCTTCCTAATTATGGTTCAAATTTGTTATGTCTTAAATAGATTGGGATTGTTAGAATTTCCGGAACGTTGTAGTAATTTAAGGAAAGCTCAATTGAGATATATTGGCTAAACTTTCTCTCTTGAAATTGAATTCCATAATATTTCAGTGAGTTTTAAAGTATGGGTTGCGTATTAAAATATGGTGGCTTGAATCGTATTTCAAATGAAAGCTAGTATGCCAAATTGTGTGAGAAAATCTCAATATTCTTAAGACTCTTAATTGCTCATATGTGTACCTAAAGTCTTGATTGGGAATGTCTTATTGTTGATAAACTATAAAGATGGTAGGAAGTGAAATCAGTAAATTGGGAATATAAAGTGTGGACAACGTGCCAAGAGTGAAAGTTATACTTGTGACTAATGGTGCCAATGAAATAAAATAATATGAGAAAGATTATGAAATGAGCTTTGACTCAACTATTCCAAAATTGACTTCGACAATATAATCGGCTAAAAGTTTATGAACTCAAGTGATCCCCATATGTGGTTGTTTTAGCTAATGTTATGCTTTGTAAGTAATTTTCAATGTGTTTTGCGTCCTTACATACTCGTGAGTGAAAATTGTGTATGATTTTAACTTGTATTACGATTGCCAATCATTCTACTCCATTTATTGGAAAGAAATCAATTGTGTTTAAAGTCTTCATTACTAATGAATTTAAAGTTGTAATTTTCGAAATATTCTACTTGTTGATAATTATGATGATGATCTATGAAAGGGAAGAAATGAAAGTGTGGAATATGAAATACGGCCATTGCGCCTTGAATAAAGAATCATATGTATGGCCAAAAGAGCCAATGAAATAATAATGTTGTAAGTGGTTGAAAGTACGGATTAGGTGATATGTGGTGTGAAAGGTTATGAGATGTACGTATTTGTACTTTTATTTCCAATGTGTTATGAAACCCTATGGACGGTCTATGAAACGCATAGGCATATTGTGCTATGAAATCCTATGGACGGTCTATGAACGTATAGGTATATTGTGATATGAAACCCTATGGACGGTCTATGAAACGCATAGGTATATTGTGTTATGAAACCCTATGGACAGTCTATGAAACGCATAGGTATATTATGTTATGAAATCCTGTAGATGTTTTATGAAACGCATAGGTACATTGTGTTATGAAGTACATTGTGTTATGAAATCTTGTGGACAGTCTATGAAACGCATAGGTACAGTGTGTTATGAAATCCTGTGGACGGTCTATGAACGCATAGGTACATTGTGTTATGAAATCCATTGTGATATGAAATCCTGTGGACGGTCTATGAAACGCATAGGTGCATTGTGTATAAGAGGTATAGATGTACGGTATGAATAAACACTATGGACGGTCTATGAAACGCATAAGTGTATAATATGATATGTGAACACTAAGAACGGTCTAATGAGACACATTATTAATGCAGACAATAGGTGCCCCTTTTGTTGTCCTTGTTTGTACAGGTTGTTTCAATTATATTATATTATGTGTTTCACGTATAGATCATATGTGCATTCTATTTTGAAAGAGGATTTCTAGCTATACATACTAGTGCTATTCGACAGTACTAACGTCCCTTTTGCCGGGGGCACTATATCTTTAATGGATGCAGGTGGTTCTACAGCAGGTGGCATTGATCAGTGATAGCAGTACACTCCTTTCAGCTGATTTGGTGAGCCCCACTTCATTCCGGGGTCATGTATCTTTTGTTTCTCATGTACTTTGTGGTTGAGGTATAGCCGGGGCCTTGTTGCTGGCATTTCCATATTACTCTTCAGTTGTACTTAGAGGCTCCGTAGACAAGTTGTGGATAGTATTTGATGTTGGGAATTGGATTGCAACTGTTGGTATTTGGAAATATGTTTTTCATTAAATCTATAAACTCGTACTATTTTGAAAATATTGAATGATGTTGTTAATGGGAATGAAATGGAAGCGGTTAATGAAATCTCTTCAGTATTTGATTAACAGAGTACATCTCCTCTTTATTCACAAGTGCATTTGGGTAGAATGAAATGTAACAGGCTTGCTGAGCCGGGTTCACTCGGTTGAGCGCCGGTTGCGCTCCTCAGTTTTGGGGCGTGACACCTTATTAAGATCTTTATAGTCTGTATGAACTGCTACTACATTGGACCAAACCGACTTTAAGCAAGCGGGTTACCTCTTCTTTGATGAATTTATTCCTAGCCACGTCGATAGGGCTCTTCTGCCTTACAGGAGGTACGTTGGGATCTAAACTCAGCTTGTGCAAGGCTATTTCCATCGGGATACTTGTCATATCCTCGTGCGACCATGCAAAACAATCGACATTAAATTTAAGGAATTCAACAAAACCAGACCTGAGCTCCGGGTGCAGTCCTGTCCCCAAATGGAAATTTCTTTCTAGGAACTCGAACAATGCAACTTGCTCCAGTTCCTCCGCCGTGGACTTCGTTGCATCAGTCTCCTCTGGAACTTGGAAATATCTTGGCACCTGATATTGTTCTGATGACTCCGTTCCCGGGCTAACTCCTTCTAGTTCGAGAACAGGTGTCGGTTCCTATAATTTTTATGCTATGCGTTCCTTCCCTTTGCTACTAGAAACCAAGATTGCATTCATCTCCCTTGTTGCCGGTTGATCACCTCTTATCTGCTTGATTCCTTAGGGCATTGGAAACTTCAGCAATTGGTGATATGTTGAGGTTACAACTTTCATCTACCATGGTCTTCCTAGGATGATGTTGTATCCTATGTTACCATCTACTACTTCGAAAAGAGTTGTTTTCATTACTCCTTCAGCGTTTGTGAGCAGCAAAATCTCTCCCCAGATCGTCACGCTCGCAAGGTTGAATCCAGCGAGGAGTTTTGTTGCCGGAATAATACTTCCGGTGAGTTTACCTTGCTACAATACTCTCTATTGTATGATATTAGCCAAACTTCCTGGATCCACTAGAACACGTTTAATCTTAAAATCTAACACATTTAAAGAAATTACCAGCGCGTCGTTGTATGGTAATATCAATCCATCTGCGTCCTCTTTCGTGAAAGTGATATCGTCGTCCCAAAGTCTTTTACTATGAGTTATTGATACTTTTGTCTTCTTCGCTGCCAAAAAGGTGACCCTGTTAATCTCATTCCCCCCGAAGATCATATTGATCATTAGGCGTGGGGGTTCTTCTCCTGTTTTCGGAAGTTTCGCATTGTCTCTGTTACGACCATAATTGTTCTTAGCTCGGTCACTCAAAAATTCTCTGAGGTGACCATTCTTCAATAGTGTTACCATCTCCTCCCAGAGGTGCCGACAGTCCCCTGTTCGGTGGCCGTTCGTCCCATGATATTCACACCATAAGTTGGGATCCCTCTGGTCGTAATCGGATCTCATAGGCCTCGAGAATTGTGCATCTTTAATATTTCTCATGGCTGACACCAAATCCATTATACTGACGTTGAAGTTATATTCCGATAACTTGGGGTAAGAAATATCCCGAGACCCTGACGTCTCCCTATCCTGGAGTGATTTATTGTTTCGACCACGATCGGTCCCATTGTTAGGGATGAACTTGTTTGCTGCAGGAAGTTTCTGCCATGGCCTTTGGTCCGCTAGTAGGGCAAAAATAGGACCCTCAAAGTCCGTCTATCTGCGTCTTAGCCATCCTTTGATATTTCTTTGATCTTCTCTCGTCCTTTGGCCGATGAAGTGGAATCAAACTGGTCATCTTCGATACTTATCTTTGACTCGTACCGGTTGTGGACATTTGCCCAAGTTGTTGCTTGAAACTCAAGCAAGCTCTCCTTCAGCTTCTAGGAAGCGTCTGAACTTCTCGGATTCAATACTTTGGTGAATGCTTCAGCTGCCCATTCATCCGGGACAACCGGCAACATTCTTTCTTTTTGGAATCGGGTAACGAATTCTCGTAGTAATTCGGAGTCTCCCTGTGCGATCCTGAATATGTCGGCCTTCCGGGATTGTACTTTTCTGGCACCGACATGAGCCTTGATGAAAGAATATGCGAGCATCTCAAAGGAATCTATGGAATGCTCGGGTAACAATGAATACCACGTTAGGGCTCCCCTCGTGAGAGTTTCTCCAAATTTCTTTAGCAACACAGATTCAATTACGTGAGGAGCTAGATCATTTCCTTTTACCGCCATTGTGTAGGTGGAAATATGCTCATGTGGGTCTGAAGTCCCGTCATACTTTGGCATTTAGGGCATTCTGAACTGCTTTGGGATTATTTGTGGTGTCGCGCTCGGCTTGTACGGCAATTGGGTGTACTTCTTCGAGTTTGGGACTTTCAATATTGGCGGCGTGTACGGGATTTAGTCTATGCGGGCAATTACTTCCCTCATAAACCGTAAAAGTTCATTCTTGAACGGGTCGCTCTCGTTGTTGAGACCGGATCTGCTCCCCCCGCCCCGTCGGAGCCAACTTCGCCCTTTGAGTATTATTGTCGACCTATGCATCGTTTGATTTGCGGGAACACCTGGAGGAATTGGATCTCGCCTGTTTGCATTATCCAGAGCCGCTAATAGCGCCTGCTTTAGTTCTGTCATAACCTGATCCTGCCACGTGAGATTGTCTAGAATGATTGCTTATTGCTCCCGCATGATCCTCACCGCATCCACGACATGCTCCTCATCAACATCATCGGGAGTTGTCTCTCGAACCTGTCAAGGGTTCTGCCTGTCATACACCGGCGCGACGTCATTTCCCTCATTGCGGGTGTCACTGATTGAATCCTCGAAATGAGCTTGATCCCCTCGAATTTCAGGGTTGTGCGTGTTAACGGTGTTATCTGCCATTTTTTATGAATTTTTCTAGGAAAAAATAATCAAATCGCGTTAGTAAAAAAGGCAAGGATCAATTTAATTACACGGTTGTCTAGGCCCCACGGTAGACGCCAAACTGTTTACTTGTAAAATAGTACAGTTGAATTTGTATGTGATTTCTAGACAAGTGAACTAATTTGATCCTGAAATAATGTAATAATTAAAGAAATGTACAATACTTAGCCTTGAAATGTAGACGAAATAGCAGAGATGGCAGTTCCGGGAATAAGATTTTCGGGCACAACAATGATGAGATCAAAAAGTAAGAAAGTAAGATTGTATTAAGCTTTGTATAGATTGTAGTATATGTTTAGCCAGAAAAATCGTGTCCTTTACAATGATAACTGAGCACACTATTTATAGCTATGTCTAGGGAAGAATGTCTTAGGATTGTGCCCTCCTTTAATATCAATTATGAGGGTCATTGATGAAGACGTAACGGTGAGCATAAATGCCAAATTCTCTGTAACGGACCGTCGCTCTTAATATTGCAGAATATTTCCTATTAAATGCTATCGGGCATAGAGCATTTAACACACCTTTATGAATGTTATCCTTTAAGGTGAAAAGCGGAATGGCTGCGTTCGGTCTTCGACCATCCCGTCTTGGGTTCCATGTGTGCTCCCTTTAGGCGACCACGTGTCATATCATATTTCACCCTATACAATGACACTAAGAAGTATACGAGATATTTCATTTGTTTGCTTCATATTAGTTGCTTCTCATCTCTTTATATAATAATAGATGGCATATGGAATATATGGAATACAACAGTTACGAATATGAAGATTGTCTGACACTAAGGACTAATTATCTTAATTAAGGAGAAGTAGGTAACTCATACTATGAATGATGCGTGATTTAAGGTACAATGTTTAAAGAATTTTGGCTAGGAATATAAATATTTTCTTGCCTTATGTGTAAAAGACCTAATGCTGCTACATCAGCGAAATGTTTTCTATAATTTTGCCTAGTTATGTTTTTCGCTCTATGAGCCCGTTTGGATGGGCTTGTTTTAACTGACTTTTAAGCCAAAAGCCATAAGTTAGGAATTTTAACTTTTGAATTTTGGCTTATTTTTATCATTTTAGCTTAAAAATAAGTGCTTAAAAGTATTTTTTTACTTTATCCAAACACTACAAAGTGACAAAGTTATTTTGGCTTAAAAGCACTTAAAATAAGCCAATCAAAACGAACTCTATATATATTAATGTTAGTCGACCTAATTCCCTTGTAAGAGTAGTAATAATACAAATTCTCAAGCTTTTCTTTCTCTATAAAGTAGAGATTAGATTAGATGTAAAGTCAGAATTTAAAGTTTATGATGTTGAGATTTTTATGCTTTCAAGATACTAGAGAAGGGCTTGTTGTGCATTTGCTATAGGAAAAGAAAAAGGAAAACGAATAAAAGTCATATTCAATTCCACTCATTAAGTAGTCTCACTAACAATATACAATAGTTGCATTTGCTCTAGGAAAAGAAAAAGGGAAACCAATAACAGTCATATATATAATCTTTCCTTATCACAACTTTATTAAGTCTAGCTACTCGAAATATTTAATTTATAATATAAAATGTTAATTATGTACTTTATGTTATGATTTTATATTCCACTCATCAAGTAGTCATCGTCATTTGCCCTATGTGCGTCAATAGCTAGTGATAACATTCACTTTTACATTAATAGAGTCTCTTTAACGAGAGATCTTTGATTCAATCGCTCAAACAACATTGAGGGATTTTGGAAGTTGCTGATGGCAAATTGAGGAAAATAGAAGCAACATTATTTTTATTTCAAGATTGAAAAGCATGATTCAAATTCATAATATCGTGACAAATTGTGATAAATTATGACAATTGCGGTTAATTAGCCATCTTCGATACTTGCTGTTTATATATATATATATATATATATATATATCTTTTCAATGCATCATGCGCAATTGCACGAGATTCAATTGAAATTACATCATCGATACATGCATGTGGCCAGTAGATTTACATAGACAATTATAAAATAATTAAATAGATTTACATAAACAATTATAAAAAAAATTAGATAAATATTGAATGATCACTCATTATAATTAAATTTATTTTTCCTCTTCTTTTATAACCTTTATCAACAAGTATCCATAACTTTAAAATCTTAGATCCTCAACAACATATGGCACGTACGAAAGGGAGAAAAAGGGTGGATCGTTGGGAAACATACTCATAGAGGAACATGGTGTACTGGTAGTTCTATTACAGTTTAGTTATAACACAGCTTTCACAAACAACAGACCAAATTATTACTACTATTGCCTTCACTAATTTCCGTCTAAGTTGCTATCATTACTGTAATTAATACACTTAATTTAATCGTCGTTCCCTTTTGTTTCCAACTGCTAATTATATCCCACTCCACGTTCTAGATTATACATTAATCATGTTTTGTTAAATTGATGTTCGAAAATTCTAACCCGTTTGGCCATAAAAAATATTTCGCTTTTTCCGGAAACTTTTTACATCTTTTTCGAAATTAGTTTTTGGTCATAAAAAATTCAAATTTTAGTTGAAGTTGAATTTTGAAATTTTTTGAAAATTTGAAAAACTCCAAAATCTATTTTTCAAAATTTCCACTTCAAATCACTTATATAAATTCATGTCCAAAGATAACTTTATTTTTTTTCCGGAATTTTACAAATCTTATGTCCAAATATCCACTAAATTTGTTTCTTTTCTGGTGTAAGACAGCTTTTGCTTGCTGGTGCACATTTTTCAAGCGTTTTATCTAACAATTCAATGCTTACATATGTAGGTGTAGCATTACTTTAATGATATATAGGTTGGCAAATGAGGATCCACTTTTGCTAACTTTTTTGGGGTAAATCCATAAGTATAATAATTTAAATGGATTACCCATTATTCTTAGATTTAAAATTGCTTTTTTCCCACTTTTCCTGGCTTAGTCATACTTTGATTAGATTGTTATTTTATTAAATTATGTATAGGTGCATAATTGTGCGCGTAGAATACTAACATGAGGCCAATAATTTATAGTGGTGCGTAATTTTCTTTCGGTTTAGTTAAACATCGAGAATGTGTTCTCAGAGAAAAAAATAAAAATGGTCCCTTATATTTGGGTAGGTCTAAAATAGTCTCCTAATAAGATACAGAAGCAACTTTGGTCTTTTAAGCTTGTTAAAAGAGAGTATTTTTGGTCTCTATCAAAAATATTTAATAAACTTTAGTTGTTAGATCTAACGACTACAATCGTGAAAAAGAAGAATTAATGGGAATTCATATTTGGAGGTGCAATTTTGTAGTTTTTGCTATTTTCATCGATTCTAGTGTATGATACCATTTTCTTTAGGGGTAATTTTTGTTTTTTGCTATTTTTGGTGTTTGGTACATTTTTTAATATTACAATTTCTGTGATTTGAATTTTGAAGGGTATTTCTTGGTGTTTCTGTTAAATTTTTTCCCATAATTTTCTTTTTGGTCAAACTAAATTATATTCAACCAAGTAAGCAATAGACCCAGATTTTTTTGTCACTTCATTAAATTTAACAGTTAGAATTTGTTAAATGTTTAATATGACCAAAAGTGCTCAATTTTGAAAAATATAAAGGGTCAGAACTGCTAAGAATATATTTAAAGGGCTATTTAAAACCTACTCAAACATTAGAGACCATTTTGTCGTTTTCTATCATAAATGTCTATACCTTGCTCTCTTCCAAAAGACGACAAAATTTGATGTACAAAGACGGATGCAATTAATTTTTGGTGTAAATATTTCAAACATTGATTTCTTAAGCTTTAAGGAAAATTTATATATTTAAAAATGAATTCATTACTTTGACAAAGATATTTGACAAAAACATAGCCAAAGAAATTCTCTCTTTCAATACAGAAATAGTGCCAGAGTAAATGGGATTAGTGACTATTAAAAATCACTCCAAGAGATATTTCTGGAACTCAAGAAATAAATAACCAAGGAAAAGTCGGACAATCTCACATGATACTGATTTACGATTGTTTTGTTGGTGGAAATTTAATTATCTGTCTCGGAAAACAGAGACACTTAATAATCTATACTAAACTTTTATTGATGTCATTACATTACATTTAAATATGTGGTGTGACAATCAATTGAATATGCCTATTTGTACGTACAACAAGAAATGTAGGAGGCCAAACTACATCATTATGTGATGGAAATAATTGTCTTTTTCATCAAGAAGATATTTAAAGGAGATTTGGTGATGTATAATTCCAAGATTTAGTGGGTTGCTTACCACAAAAGATGTTGGCTGTATTTTATGTCTATAGGTCCACATTAATTATTTCCCTTAGCAGCCTACTTTTGCTATAGTATTTAAATGTGACAATGTATTTGACCATAATGTTACTGAATAAGTGAAGTCCTCAAGATTAATAAGCTATTTAAAAATTAAAAAGTAATATGAAGAGGGAGAATATTGAATGAAATAAATACCAAATAGTTCGGGATTTGATCAATCTTTACGCTGTTACATGTATTGATGGGTTCTTGAATAAAAAAAATATATTAGATACAGAAGAACTTCAAAAGAGTCATAACCAAATAATGGTTGATTGAGCGCTAAGAAAGGAAAAAAGAGTAGAGCTTTTGGCCTTCATCATTTGCTTCAACTAATTGAAACGTGGTTTTTTATTGCCAACATTCATGTCAAACACTTATCCAATACTTAGCTTTTGAAATGTCAAGTTGTCAACCCGCTGCTTCTTAAAAAAATTATTTATATTTAATGTTTACATCAAATTATATAATAAAAAATATATATTTTCATACACATTTATCATTTAATCGTAAGTGTTCTAACTTTAAACTTTAATTGTAATATTTGCTCGGTTTGATGTGAGTACGGGAGTACGGGTGCATGTAAGGAAAGAAAAGACAATGAAGCATTCGGCTATGCTAAGAAATATGTAGCAAATGTTTTAAGTACCATTTAGAAAGTACGTAAATCATATACCCTTTTCTCCTATCTTATATAAAAGTTTAATATTTAAGAAATTTGATTCAAATTTTCAAACTAATTAGTTTATTGAGAATATTGTGTATTATATCTGTATTTGTATTTATATAGTTGAGGGGTAGTTTTGTAATTAGCCAATAATATAGTATGTGTATATGTACTGTACAATACAGATACACTACATTTTACTTTCATTTTCATTTCATCAAAGAGTTTCGTTTTTCTCTCTTTCTCTCTCTCCAGAAGTTTCCATCATTTTCTTCTCTCCTTTCTCGTTTGATCTCTGCGAAGCTTCGTCCGCCACATCAATGGCGATTTTCGCTCGCACTTGAGTCTCTGTTTTCTACATGGTATCAGAGTAGGGTCATCTCCTTCATTACTGATCCCTATTCGTTCCTTTTGAAGTTGTAAGGAAAATCGGGAAACCCTAATTTTTCACCCACAGTTTTTCAGATTTGTCGATTAATTCATCTTATATCATGGCGATGGATGACGATGCTTCAGATTCAACTAATACAAACAAAGATACATTAGATTCGACCAATCCCTTGTACATGCATCCTTCAGAGAGTGCCGGATCGACACTAGTCCCAGTGGTGTTTGACGGAACTGGTTATAGGTCCTGGAGAAGAGGCGTCCTCAGAGGTCTCTCAGTGAAGAATAAGGTCGGTTTCATCACCGGAAAATGTAAGAAGCCAGATTCCGACCATCCGACATTTGAGCAGTGGGAGAGATGCGACGACATGGTCACATCGTGGATTCTCAACTCACTTTCCAAAGATTTGGCAGATAGCTTACAGTATGTGGTCGATGCCAAGGAATTGTGGCAGGAACTGGAGGATAGGTACGATCAGACAAATGGAGCAAAATTGTACCAGCTCGAGAGAGAAATTAACGATCTAAGTCAGGGAACCCTAGACATTACAGGATATTATACAAAAATGAAGAAGCTTTGGGAAGAGTTAAACACATTGAATGCACATGCACAATGTAAGTGCTAGTGTATTTGTGGTGCCAAGGCAAATATGCACAAGGCTGAACAAGACAGAAGGCTAATCAGGTTTCTAATGGGTCTAAACGAGGTCTACACAGTTGTGAGAGGAAGCATTTTGATGATGAATCTGCTGCCCAGTATTGCACAAGCCTTTTCTATCCTAATCCAGGAAGAAAAACAAAGGGAAGTTAGGCCAAGTAACCATCTGATGATGGAGTCTGCTTCAATGAATGTCAGTGGTCTTGCAAATCCAGCTTTTAGGACAAATTATGCTCAACAGAGGAACACTACAGGAAACAACTCATACAGAGGCAGTTATCCATCCAACTACTGCAAGAAGCAAGGACACACTAAAGATAAATGCTACAAACTACACGGATTTCCTCAGGACTTCAAATTCACTAAAGGAAAAAGTGTGGCTTCCGCTGCGAGTGTGCATAGAGGACCTGAAGGGATAATTCCTGGAGGATGCAATGAGGTTGGTGCTAGAAATCAAAGCATGGGGATTCAAAACCTGACAAAGGGGCAATATAATCAGCTGCTGCACCTGTTGGAGAACTTCCATGGTGGAAGTGCAATTGAAGTCTCAAATAACATCACTAGTGGGACAGCAAACTTTGCAGGTATATTGGCTTGCTCTACTCATAAAGAAATCATTGGTAATTTTTCATGTAAATGCTTCAAATCATCTGCTGAATATTGGATTTTAGACTCCGGAGCTTCTAATCATATGTCCTATAACAAAGCCCTATTAACCAACATTAAAATTCTACCTTATCCTTTCCTAGTAAACCTTACCAAATGGATACAAAGTTAGAGTGACAGAAATTGGTGATGCAGTCCTTAGCCCTAAGCTGACTTTACACAAAGTGTTGTTTGTTCCCAGTTTTAAGTTCAATTTGATCTCAGTTCATTGTTTAACATCATACCTTAAGACAATTGTCCAATTTTCTGATACTTCATGCATTTTACAGGCCCCTTCAATGAAGAGGCCTCTGGAGATTGGTAGAGCAAGGAATGGTTTGTACTTCCTCTGCTCAAAGTGTCAGTTCCTTAGTTCAGTTACTGTTCCCACTTCTCTCGTTTCAAATTCATGTCCTGCTTCTACTGATAATGACAACTTGGAAACTTGTCCTGCTAATTGTCTTTCATCATCATCTGTAAATGTTCCACTCTCAAGCAATAAGAAAGGTTCTTGCACCACTTGTTATCCTACTAATGTGTGTGGATCCTTTTCTAATTCTTCATCTTATGGAAATTGTGTTGACTATTTGTGGCACAACAGATTGGGCCATGTACCTTTTGTGAAAATGAGGGGAATATCATCTATACCTGTAAGTTTTGCACCCAAACAACTATTCTTATGTTCAATTTGCCCTATGGCCAGACAAACAAGATTACCATTCCCACAGAAAAATACATCATCTACCAATATTTTTGAACTATTACACATAGACCTCTGGGGGCCATACCACACAGTCACACATGACAACTACAAATATTTTCTTACCATAGTTGATGACTTCAGTAGGTCAACCTGGACATATCTTATGAGTTGTAAAAGTAATACACTTCAAATTCTAAGAATCTTTGTGTCTATGATAGAGAACCAGTTTAATTCTTCCATTAAGTCCATGAGGTCTGACAATGGACTGGAGTTTGTCAACAATGAAACTTCATCATTTTTTCATTCCAAGGGAATTATACACCAGAAAACCTGTCCATACACACCTCAACAAAATGGTGTGGTGGAAAGAAAACACAGATATTTGTTGGAAACTGCAAGAGCCTTACTGTATCAGTCCAAGTTACCTATAAAATATTGGGGAGAATGCATTCTCACAGCCACATACTTGATTAATAGACTACCCTCTACAATCCTGAATAACAAATCACCTTTTGAAATACTTTACAAAAACAAACCCAATTATTCACACCTTAAAAGCTTTGGATGTCTATGTTATCCTACCACTCTTAAAACTCATAAAGACAAATTTGAACCCAGAACTGAGCCTCATGTTTTTGTAGGTTACCCCTTTGGCACAAAAGGTTACAAGGTACTGAACTTAGCCACTAAAAGAATACACATTTCCAGAGATGTACAATTCCATGAACATATTTTCCCTTTTGTAGTGTCTTCTGATCACACTTCTCTTCCTTGTGTTTTGCCATCTTTTCATTATGATCTTGCATGTGAAGGTCATAGAGATGCTACCTTGAGTAATAGTCAGTCACAAACTGGAACTTCACCAATTTCTATCACCAACTTTTCTTTACCAGATAATCAAAATATTTCCCCACTTGTTGATCAATGCAACCATTCACCTGTTGATGCAGGTGTTTCTGAAAACTCACCTGTCATTTCAAATACCTCAGACCAACATACCACTAATACTTACTTATTCCCAAGTCCTACAAGACCATCCAGAACAGTAAAAATACCAAACTACCTAAGTGAATATGTGTATTCCCTTCCAAATCTAAAGAACAATACATCACACACTGTCTTGCTCAATTTTCCCCTTTCAGACAATCGACACATTTGTTTTACTGCTTTAAACAAGGACAGTCAGCATATGATGAGAAACATTTCTCATGAATCTGAACCATGCTCTTATGAGGAAGCAGCCTTAAAACCTGCATGGCAAGCGGCCATGACACAAGAATTTGAAGCTTTGCATGCTAACCATACATGGGATTTAGTAACATTGCCTGCAGGTAAGAAAGCCATAGGATGCAGATGGGTATATAAAATCAAACACAGAGCAAATGGAACTGTTGAGAGATTCAAGGCAAGACTGGTGGTAAAAGGATACACACAACAGGCAGGAATAGATTATACTGAGACATTCTCTCCAGTTGTCAAGATGACAACTGTTAGGACCCTTATCAGCGTAGCAGTTAAAAGGGGCTGGAACCTTTTCCAACTAGATGTGAACAACGCATTCTTACATGGAGACCTACATGAAGAGGTATATATGGAGGTACCACAGGGACTGCAGACTGAGGTCCCTAGTCTAGTTTGCAAGTTAAACAAGTCCTTGTATGGACTGAAACAAGCAAGCAGACAGTGGTATGCTAAGCTGACTGAGGCACTGTGCACCAGGGGTTTCAAACATTCAGAAAATGACCACTCACTGTTCTGTAAGAAGGATGGTTTTTCAATAGTATTTGTGGCTGTCTATGTTGATGATGTGATTCTTACAGGTACAGATGTAGAAGAAATTAAGGCACTAAAGGTTTTCCTCCATGATCAGTTCAAAATCAAGGATTTAGGAAAGCTGCACTATTTCCTGGGACTGGAAGTGCTCTACAAGGATGATGGAGTCCTCATTTCACAGAGGAAGTTCACTGCAGATCTGTTGAGAGAATATGACAATCAGTATACTATAGTCTCTTCTCCTCTTGACTGTACTGTCAAGTTGAAGGCAGAAGAGGGAACCCTACTGGCAGATCCCACTCACTATAGAAAGTTAGTTGGAAAACTTAACTTCCTCACCAACACAAGGTTAGATATTGCCTATAGTGTTCAGCACTTGAGTCAATTCATGCAAACACCCAGAGAACCTCATCTTAAAGCTGCCCTTCATGTCTTGAGGTATCTTAAGAATGATCCAACCTTGGGCATTTTCTTTTCCAACAACCCAGATTGCACTATGAAGGCTTTCTATGACTCAGACTGGGCTGCATGCCCTGATTCTCGACGATCAGTGAGTGGATACATTGTCTTATTGGGTGATAGTCCTATCAGCTGGAAATCGAAGAAGCAGGAAACAGTCTCCCTCTCCTCTGCAGAAGCAGAGTATAGGTCAGTAAGAAAGGTAGTTGGAGAACTAATTTGGCTTAAAAGATTGCTAGAAGAACTGACAGTTCCTTGCTTGCATCCTATCTCGATTCTTTGTGATAGCCAAGCTGCGATACACATGGCAAGAAATCCAGTGTTTCATGAGCGTACCAAGCACATAGAGGTGGACTGTCATTTTGTACGAGACAAGTTACATGATGGCCTCATCACTTTGCATCATATTCCCACAGACGCTCAGCTAGCAGACATATTTACGAAGGCCTTAACAGGGATCAAACATACTTCTATTCTTGGCAAGTTGGCAGTGAGTTCCTCACCTCCAACTTGAAAGGGGGTATTGAGAATATTGTGTATTATATCTGTATTTGTATTTATATAGTTGAGGGGTAGTTTTGTAATTAGCCAATAATATAGTATGTGTATATGTACTGTACAATACAGATACACTACATTTTACTTTCATTTTCATTTCATCAAAGAGTTTCGTTTTTCTCTCTTTCTCTCTCTCCAGAAGTTTCCATCATTTTCTTCTCTCCTTTCTCGTTTGATCTCTGCGAAGCTTCGTCCGCCACATCAATGGCGATTTTCGCTCGCACTTGAGTCTCTGTTTTCTACATAGTTTAAAAAAAAACATTACTAAAATTGTACTTTATAATATTCTTATGTACTTTAAACAAATAACTTTTATCCTGGACTGTATCTTGTAAAGTCCATTGGTTTCTGTTAAATAAATATAAGCTGCTGTGCTAAGGAATTGCTGAAGAAAGTTGTGATAACGCAAGTAGGACTTCAGCTAATTATCATTGGGGAGATGACATAAAATAACATGTTCTTAGTATTGTTTCTGTCCTTGTCAATTTTGGGAGAGGAATATTGAGGAAATTTTATTACGTCACGGGCATGATTATGCATTCCTTGAATCTGAACCAAAGCTTGCTCCACTTTCATCATTTTAGTCTCGTGAAATTTGGGGAAAAAAAAATATAGAAATAGCCTGATTTACAACTGGGATTGAAAAATAGTCACAGTTTCAAAGTAATCAAAATTTAACCATTTTTTCATGTAAAGATAAAATTTGAACAAAAATACCCTAAAAATTTGAAAAAATTCGGACATAATATGCTGGAATTCGAATTTTTTACATATGAGATTCCAGCATAATGTGTTGGAGTTCCAACATAATATGTTAGAAGTTTATACACATGAGCAACATAATCCAGCATATTATGTTAGAACTTTTCGTGTTCCAACTAAAATAAAGACTATTTTTAATGACTTTGCCATTGACTCTTTTTCGATTAGTAATTTGGCAAGCCCTTGCTATTTTCACGTGAAATTTGCTACCACTCCATATAGTGATATTGACCTCATTTATTAAACCATTCAACCATCTTATAAAATCTCTTCGCAATTAACTTGAATCTTTTAATGTACGTTATAAAGAAATTCTCTCTCTCCTGTGTAGACACTCAACTTACAAGGTGTCACAAACAAATTGACGCCTACAGTATATTTTAATTCCATCAAAGTTCTAAACACCATACTTCTTTATTCTCCTCTTTTTAGTGTAATGATCAAAATAAGAGAATTATAACGAGTTATTTACGTGCCTTGACACCACCAATACCAAAGCACCCATTTCCCTACTAATAACCAAGAAAAGTTTACGGAAAAATGTTACTATATAGCCGCTTTTAAAATAATAATCGAAAAATATATTTTTTTTGTATAGTAATTGTATATTTCTGTATGTTATATACAAAAAAAATATACAAATTTTATACACTTTTGTGGCTAACGAATGTAAATAGTTTTAGCGGCAGGCTAAAAGTGATATGTATTAGGGATCTTTATACAAATAGCCAGCCAAATTCATTATTTACTTTTTTTAGCCTTCTATATAGTTTATACATTAATTATATATAATTATACATGTATAATACTAAATTATACTTATATTATACCTCCGCCGGCTATTTTTAGTTTAAGTGATTGGGAGGACGGCTATTTAGGTTAATTCTTCTATTTATTACGCATTAGCCTTGTATTGGGCTACTCCTACGATATATGGCAGACGTTCATTGCCTTGGGCTCGTGCCAATGGATTATAAAGTGAAAATGATAGCAGGTAGCCATTTTTAAGCATGTTTAAAATATATTCACTTTACAATATATTTAAAGATTAGCCAATTTTACTCAAACTTCAGGATACGACGTCCTAGAGTTTAAACCTCAAAGTTCAAACTTCAGGACACCTTGTCCCAAAGTTCGAAAATTATGTCCAGAAGTTCGAATCTTATGTCCTGAATTTTAAATTAGTAGTTGAGAAATTCAGGATACTTAGTCTTGAATTTCAAATTAGCAGCTCAAAAATTCAGGACACTAAGTCCTAAATTTTCAAATTTAGGATATTTAGTCATGAAATTTGAGTAAATTAGCTAATCTTTAAATATATTATAAATTATAAATATATTTTAAAGAGCGGGCTTAAAAGTGGCTATTGCTGCACTTCGCCCATTTATAAAGCTGTACTCAGTTCTGTCGGCCCAAAATCATAAAGGCCGAAATACCCAACAAATTCAACCAATCAGAATGAATTACGTGTCCCATTCAAATACCACAACCGTTAACGGTTTCTTATTTCCCTCCATTAACTCTCAGCTGTACGAAAACCTAAACACGAAGCTCACCAATGGTTCACACGAAAACCCTTTAACCTACTCAATCCGGCGCACGTTAGCACAGTTGTTGTTTGGCCGTGTTTCTCCCATGGCATCTCCGATCCCTGTCGTTCAGTCGGGTCGGATCCGGGTTCTGAAGCAAGGATCAGGACCGTTGGTTGGACCGGTAGTGTACTGGATGTTCAGAGATCAACGAATAAGAGATAACTGGGCATTAATCCACGCCGTTGATGAGGCTAACAAAGCAAATGTACCAGTAGCTATTGCTTTCAATTTGTTCGATCAGTTCTTAGGTGCAAAAGCTAGACAATTAGGGTTTATGCTTAGAGGCCTTCAAAAACTTCATAGCAACCTCGAAAGTACTCTTCAAATTCCCTTTTTTCTATTTCAGGTAAAAGATTTGTTATTTTTTATATCTTTTCATATTTAGGTATACTTATTATTTATCTTGTGCGTGTTTACAGCTTAAATTCTTCTTTAGTAGCATGTTTTTAGTTAATCAGCAGCTGAAATTGTCGCTAACACCTATATAGTGTAAAACATGTTTTAAGAAAAAAGAAGTACTAACTTAATTATCCGTAAAGTAGAAATGTATTTGAAAATTGTTCGTTTCACTTGTTTATTTTGAACGGCATGGATAAATTGAGTTACAGATCATTTCTAGTTTTAGAGAACTCCTATGAGTTTTAGCATTAGAATGAAATGAGCACGAATACAGCAGAATGGATATTGAAGATTCGTAGAGCTGACTCCAGCTAGTTTGAGATTGAGAGTAGTTGATCCATTAATTGATTGATTAGTTATGATCAAACATCATGTTGTGTTTCATTATCTTTTCCGCTGCTCCATTGCATATATGCATATGCTTCTAACTTTTAATTTGCCCATGATTTTGTACCGAAACACGGAAGATAACCATTAGATTGATATTTATTATGCTACATTTTCCATATGTTCTTTTGTCCTTACTTATTAGAAATCCTTTTTAAGCTCATTATACAATGGTTTATCTTGAACAGGGAGAAGCTGTAGACACAATTCCCAATTTTCTGAAAGAATGTGGAGCTTCTCTTCTAGTAACGGATTTCTCACCTTTGAGGGATGTGAGGAGCTGGAAAGAAAAAGTTTGTGAGAGTGTGAGTGAATCGGTAACAGTACACGAGGTTGATGCGCACAATGTTGTTCCTGTTTGGGTGGCATCAAATAAATTAGAATACAGTGCTAAAACCATACGGGGTAAAATAAATAAGCTGCTTCCTGAGTATCTAATCGAATTACCTGCAATAGGGCCTCCCAAGATAAAGTGGTCGTCTTCAAACCCTCCAATAGATTGGCCAAAACTAATTGCCGATGTCGTAAGGTCAGATATTCTCTCTGGTCTAACAATGTAGTTAACTTTTATTTTTGGCCCACAAATGCTATAAATTGACCAGTGCACCAGGAAAGGAGCAGAAGTTCCTGAACTTGAATGGTGTGAACCAGGTGAAGATGCTGCATTGGAAGTGCTTATGGGAAGTAAAAATGGGTTCCTGACAGTTAGGTTGAAGAATTATTCAACAGACCGGAACAACCCTCTGAAACCCCAAGCACTTTCTGGTCTCTCTCCTTATTTGCACTTTGGGCAGATGTCAGCACAGCGATGTGCTGTAGAAGCAAGCAAAGTTCGGAAACTTTATACCCAGGTTGTGGAACCATATCCATCTATCTATGTTTGTGCTATAATTTTGCTTACTATGAAATGCTTTCTTCAGTCTATAGAATTAGTCGCGAATTACTTGCCTCCTGTTGTGGTACATTTTGTTCCAGGACGGAATTGTGGGGGTAAAGGAAAGAAAATTGGGCATTTTGCTTCACATCGGTGAAGTGTTGATGATTTTTCCCCCATTTCTTTGGTATGGTTGGACAGAAACCTAAGGTAGCATTGTTCCTCCCTTCCTTCCAGTTTTGTGGGAGTTGTGGAGTGATACTCCTTTCTCCACTTCATCTTAAAATTAAAGTGGCATTGTCCTCACTTTGTTCCAGTTTTGGGGGGGAGTTGTGGAGGGATACTACTCCTCTCCACGTCATCTCAAAATTAATTAAAGTGGTATTGTTCCCTCCCTTCATTCCAGTATTGAAGGGAGCTGTGGAGGGGTACTCCTTCTCTCCACTTCATCTCATCTTTTACTTTCTTATCAAATGCTGCAAATGAACTTTGCCGGTCCACATGTACTTCCACTCTTCCTCCTCTTTACACCACAACCAAACATGGCTTTAGTTACAGTTGGCTCATTGACTGTAAGATAAGCTCTGCCATTGTGCAGTGCGAGTATTTCAAACATATTTGGAACTTTTAGTAGTTGCTCTCTTTTTATTAAGTTTCATATTGCCTCAAGATTGAGTATCCATTATCAGTGTCCTGATGTGAAGCTTATTTGGTTAATTATTGCTTATGCAGGCAGTTGACACATTTCTGGAGGAATTGATTGTGCGCAGAGAGCTTGCTGATAATTTCTGCTACTACCAGCCTCGATATGATTCATTACTGGGTGCATGGGAATGGGCACGCAAAACCTTGATGGAACATGCATCTGATAAGCGTGAACATATATACACGTGAGTAAAATGCTTTCTTTTGCTTTTTCAGTAGATAGAGTAAGCAAGAAGAAGAAGAAGAAGAAGCTTCTTAACTATATGTTCTTCGATTCTTAAATTGATAAGAGTTTGTTTGAAGATGAAACAAAAAGCTTGTCGTAAGATGCTAGTTACTACTTTTACCTGGTATTGAAGTTGGAAGTGAATATGGTCTTTTGCAGGCGAGAGCAATTGGAGAAGGCACAAACTGCAGACCCTGTAAATTACCTTTTCATCTTATTTTTACATTAACAAGCAGTGCTAAAAGAGTGATAATATTATGTAGTGAGGAAAGAGTTACCAATCTGATTTGAAGATCTTAGCATGGCATTGCTATTTCATCTGTTGCTTTTGGGCTTCTAGCAGAATCCTCCTCACATCTTGCAGTGACATGGTCTTCTTTTTTATGTTTCAGTTACTATGCATTCTACCATGTTTCCAGCTTGTCAATTGATTAATTATTCTTTTTGGGTTCAGCTTTGGAATGCTTCTCAGTTAGAGATGGTTCATTATGGGAAAATGCATGGTTTTATGAGGCAAGTAGTGCTGCTGGGCATTTATGTCTTGATCCTGCTAGTTGAATTCATGACAAGTTATTCCACCCTGATATGTTATCTGGTCTTCTCCTTCACTTAATTATGCTTGTTTCTTGTATTGTATCTGTTTGGTTTTCCAGCCTGTTTAGAACATGTTTAGGAAATATAGTATAATTCCATATGAAGTTATATGGAAAAGAACCTTGTCTGGATTAACTAGATTTCTATGTAGGTTTCTATCTGAAAACTAAAAAGGAAGCGAAATGAAAAGGTAATTTGATGAATAGATCTTATCAGCTAACATAGCAGGGGTTTTCCATTTCTTGGTGTTTCTCACTTCTCTTGCTAACATTAATAAGGATAAAAACTGGTGCATAATTGTATAGAACAAGCCAGCTTATATTAGCATGTTGTTTTCATGCAGTTAAATGTTTTATGGCTACACACTTTTTGATTCACCAAGAGATTGGGATCTTCTACTATTTTTCTGTTCTGTGATTCTACTACTGTCTGCTATTTTTCTCAATAACTTTCTTCTTTTATCAAGACGTAGTGCTTAAATTCTCGTTTGTTCAGCTTCTTTGACCAAAACCAGAAAAGGGAAAAAGATGAACAAAGTTATTGCTTTTTGTTGAGTTCCAGATTGCGAATTTTTATGCAGGATGTATTGGGCTAAAAAGATTCTTGAATGGACAAGTGGACCGGAAGAAGCTCTGGCTATCACAATATATTTGAATGACAAGGTAATATGCCAACAGTGATTGCATTTGGAGATGCAGTAGAGTTCTGATCTGAATCTTCTTCTTTGCAGTATCATATAGATGGAAGGGATCCTAGTGGTTATGTTGGATGCATGTGGTCAATATGTGGCCTACACGACCAGGTTCTTAGTGCATCATGCTCAATCCCTTCAATGTCGCATTAAACTAAATGAGTTATTTTCTTTATTACTGATCACGCTCTTATCCAAATAATAACATATGATTACCTCTAGGAAAATACTTACTTACACTCAGTGTACACATCAAATGAAGCTTTGCAAAATCTAAATACAAAGTGTTACCAACATTGATAATTACTTATCAACCCAATAATAACGCTCGTAGTTAACCGGTGGGAGTGGTGGGTAGTCAACTGCTTGTGTGGTCCGGGTATGAGGAGAATAAGTTTGTAACATTAGTGAAACTACTTTGTATCACATTTTGTTTGCTTGAATTAAGTAACTGAACTGAGACATTTCATGTTTGGCCTTTAGGGTTGGAGAGAGCGTCCCGTATTTGGGAAAATACGGTACATGAACTATGCAGGTTGCAAGAGGAAATTCAATGTGGATGGATATATTTCATACGTTAAAAGACTAGTAGGTGAAAGCAAGAAAAGAAAAGCAGAAGTATATTTCGACAACAAGGCAAAGGAACTGCGTAGTTAGCATTTTGAGCTCCCCAAACCTGTTATTTTATGGATACTAACTACTGATTTGAAGGAACTATTATATCCCCAAGGGCGAAAACTTACATTAAAATCATGGATTGTTTGGCAAAATATAATGTACGTCATTGTAATATTTCCCTTTCCCTTTTTCCTTCCCGAGTGAGGGTCTGCCGGAAACAGTCTCTCTGTCTTTTTAAAGGCAGAGACAAGGTATGCGTACACTCTACCTTCCCCAGACCCCATTTGTGGGATCACAGTGGGTTTGTTGTTGTCATTGTACTATTTGACGATTCACTCCACTTTTTTGTTTACACTGGGTTTGTTGTTGTTGTCATTGTACTATTTGACTATGCACTCCACTTTTTTGTTACTTGGAAAAAATAATACGTACTAGTTTTAGTCTTGTATGCAATTTTTATGTTTACTTACTACTAGTGGCGACTTCGCTGACCCAGGGGCGGATGCACCTTGGTCGAAGTCGTCGGAAATTTTTAATAAATATATGTATCTAATTAATATGTAAATACAAGATATGATACAAAATGCGTATAAAAGGACAACACTAGGAACAACTTGCCCTTCAGCTTGCCTGGTTAAGTGCATGCCTCAGACCCCTCTTAGAGGGGTCATGAGTTCGAATCTTTAGCAGCTTGTGAACTAGAATTTGCAAATTCTGAAAATTGGGCATGTTGCTTGTGTTTCCATTATAAGGCACCTTGCTACTTTTTTCTTTCTCGACGATAAAGTTGAGTAATAGTACTAATTTACTGAATCAAATGGTTGTTGATTTTTTGAATGGTTATTTGGTGCCTTATTAAAAAATTGATATTATTTCTAATGAAGTTATTATAAATAAATTTCAGAAAGTGAATACTCTGAATAGACTTATAGTAATATACTCGAATTGCATTTTATTATTATAATATGTTTTGTTAATATGAGGTCGTTATATAAAGATTTGTTTACTTTTACTTTTTTAAATATCGACACCACTTATGAATAGTTCTGCGTATGCCCCTACCGCTGACCCCTACTTGTTTAGGACTAATGCGTCGTTGTAGTTGTTGTTACTTACTAAGTAGTAATGTCTACTACACATTTAAGAAGTTTTTTGGTTCTTTGAATTAGGAAATCTTCATTTTATTATTCTCTAAATGTCTAAATTCTGTGCGGAAAAGAGGTGAAAAAAGAAACGTTTCTAAGAAAAGAAACACCAAATTATAGTAGCATTTTTCTTCCAAATGGCCCTCTATATTAACAGAAATGACATTATACACACAATGCAGTCTTGAATGGGACCTATAAAAATGATACAACACACCCAAAAATCCCTCTTTTTTTTGGCTCATAGATAAAGCATAACTTGTGGCATAACATTCTAGGGAATCTGAATGCTCCCGCAACTCTGCATTACCCTTCAGCGTGCCAGACATCTACCAGAAGACGTCAAAAATGGAAATGAATCAACGTAGTTCGGTATGGTTACAATTGGAAAGACAGCCTCGGAACTAAGAGAATTTGCTTGCAATCTCCACCAACAATTCATTTCTAGATCTGCAAATCATCCAATGAGAGTTCATCTGCAGTCAAGAGCTTTAATTTCTGCAACAAAATCAACCATCACAAGTCAGTGTGAGCATTTATATCTTAAACTTCAACCCTGATACTGCATTATCGGAAACCCAACATATAGAACTTGAAAGGGTACGATAAGTTGAGCACTACAACTAGTGCTCCAATTAACAAATCATGGAGTCCAGAGATTCACGTGTCTCCAGCTTTTCTACAAATGTTATTTGTGGTCCAAAATAATGCAAGAGAAGCAGGTACGCAAGAAAAATGTAAAACAAGACTCAGGAAAGGACAGGTCTTATCGAAGATACTCGACGCGATCGCCTTCCATTTTTACAGAAACCAACAATTAGCAGTGTGGGAGGAAGCAGATGGAGTGTCATACCGTAATGAATTGTGGAGGGTCATCGAGGCTCGATGAACCTAGAACTACTTCTCTCTTCAGCTTCGTAGTTAACTTATGACAAGCCCGCAACTGAAAACCATAGAAGGAAATAACTTTAAGATTAACGCATGTCACATTTAATCTTAAAACATTAAAACCCTACCAAGAAAACCAAATATGAGCCTAACACAGAAAGTGTAAAGTTTGAGAAAATAATACCTCTGATCGTGTAGCCCCACCAACTATAAATACAAAAATACGTTGACCCATTTTCTTGAAATCACTTGATGCATGCCTCAGAATTGAATCACTACAAGAAAATGAAAGAATTCAGACTGCTAATCCCCTCAGGTGCAAGATTCGCTAGTGGGCAAATGTGCAGTGGAAAGGGAAAACCAGCACTTCCTTTCAATAATTGCCTAGTGTTGGCACAAATGATATCATGACGTATAATGGTCAGGTGCAATAAGATGTACCTTGAATAACCATCATCAGAATTTCGAGGGCGGGCCCACGTAGCCGT
Source organism: Nicotiana tabacum (assembly GCF_000715075.1). Taxonomy (NCBI): domain Eukaryota; kingdom Viridiplantae; phylum Streptophyta; class Magnoliopsida; order Solanales; family Solanaceae; genus Nicotiana; species Nicotiana tabacum. The sequence goes on along the minus strand of NC_134102.1, from coordinate 126,844,767 downwards.
CCTTCTCGATCTCATTGAATGAGGTGTTGGAACTTGATTTGCTTGTACTGATGCAGACTGAGAGGTCCCATGAAAAGTTGGACTTGGATCATTCATGCAGGGATAATCATTCTTTGGTAGTTCCCCTTTACTGAGTTTTTCAACAAGTTCCTGCAAGATAAGAAAAGCTTTGATCAGTTATCTCAACCAACACAAAGCAGTGACTCTGGACCCTGATATTAGATTTTCTTCTAACTGTGGGAGCTAATAGTCATGTCCACTGAACTTTGTTCTTTGTCCCTTTTTTTTGTTGGTTTTGGTGGTGGTGGTGGTGGTGGTGGGTGGGGTGGGGGGATTGTGAGGGGAGAGGAATGCGGAAGCGACCTGAATTGTCAAGTATTGACATATTTGGCTTTACATCTAGAACAATGACGACCAAACATAGTCAGAATCAGCCATTCATAGATATGGTGTTTACACCCCATGTCGCCTACCTCTATCATTGGGTAAAAACGAGACAATTGCCATGTTGCTGCTTCATCGGTACGGTCTTTTCTAGCAGCGTGCTTCTTCTGTCATAAAAAATAGAACAAGGAAATCTACATCAGTAGGAGCTCATCATAAATGAAAAGCATTTCACAGCCAATCGTGTACCTTGTGAACGTCAAACTTGAGAGAGAAAGGTCCTAGTGAGCTTTTCTTATTATCCGATGATCCCTCCAGCAATCTCATATTGTACACAGCATTCATGTCATCTTGGGGCAATCTCGCCAACTAAAGGGATAAGAATGTGAATGCTCATATGTACAAAATAGTCACCATAGAATTAGAGCAGTGTTGTCAACCATTCAGAATAGTATTAAAGTAAAATCAAATAGTCAATGCAGTTCCACAAGACACAAGTTAACATGAAAAGGAATCAGAATTAAACAATGCCGATAGATGAGAATTCAAATCAAACAGCAAAATTGTGTTTTGGACCACTGAGAAGACCATAACATGCAGTAGCGACCACTTTATTTAGGTTTTCAAGCTGTTAGTAGTTCACCCAAGAATAAAAGAATCTCCAACATATGGTGATATACTTATCCGAAATAAGATATTAGAGATACAACATAAATCACCAACCTCCATTAACTTGGAGAGTTTGTCACTTTCAAGCTTCTCAGGATGAACAGCTGCATAAATCATCATTAACCGTAACTTGTTTTCCCGTGTCACATCCTGCAGACCAAAGCTAATTGCTCAGATAAACAGATCTACATTATGGAGGTCTAACAACCTATACCATCTCTACCTGATTAACCCTCAGGAAATTGATCAGATCCTTAGTTCCTGCATCTCCGAAAACAAGGTTCTGCTCTAATTGTCCAATTTCTTTTAGACTTGACTCCCTAATAATTCTGTTTAGCTTCCCAGCAATCTGGATTAGGGGGAAAAAGGCATGGTCATCACAACACACTGAAGACGTCTTCAATAAAAGATTTTATCCACCATATCCACAAACTCTAAATTAATATGTGCTCAAGTAACAGATGACCTATTAAAGGTTATTCCACCAGCACACATAAAATCAAAGAATTACTCTACAGCTACTCAGAACGTCCCCTGACCAGTCACCATCACAATGAAACTTTCCTCACCAAAGATAAACTCATAGATCACACAGAATAATGTGCTAGCTCAAGTGAAGCAATGGAAAATACAGTGTGTTTTAATACTTGCAAGGGTAAATGGATCATTGCAGCAACCTGTTCATGTGCATTTAACTTTTCTTTTTCTTTTTTCTGGATAAGATGTGGCAACGATTTATCAGAAGATGCCATCATTTTTCCGACACTTGTTAATAGTATCTGGATGTGTTTCTTATATATGTCTTCCTCTCTATCTAATACAACAGAGTTTGAGTAGGTATAAGAAGTGAGTAAATCTGACTAGCATCTTAGAGGAATAAGAATAAAAATTGAGTGGAAGACAGAATCAACACGTCTTGCACTCTTAGGGATAATAGATGTTGATCAAATATATTTCACCTCCATTTTTTATGTTGTTTAAGATAGTTTTGACTAGGCATGCAAATTGACTTAATTTGACTTGCTTTGACTAGGCATGCAAATTGACTTAATTTGACTTGCATTTTATATAAGTAGAGTAATGTTAATATAGTTGGAAAAATAATAAGGAAAATTGGATTAGATGAAACATGTTAGCATACAATCCCAAATGCCTGTAGTCTTTCATAAACAATTTCTAAAAATTTAGATGATAAAATTACACAGAGCAAGAGCCTACAGCAGTTCACAATAAGGCTTAATGAATTACATAAAAATTGTCTCTTATAGCATCTTTAGTTGCTTTACATTCAAAAGTGCAGATAAAGCATCAAATTTCATACTTAAAAAATCTAACCACCGAGTGAAATTTTCAGAAGACTCACATCAACATGGAGGGAGAGCTTCTCAATTTGTTCACTGTATTGAGGTAAAGCCTGAACCATCTTTTGCAAATCCCGTGTAGATAATTGACCACCGTCTCTACAATTTCGAGAAAAAGTGGAGTAAGCAACATAACCTATCAGAGTTAGAATCTAAAGAATAAATGGATAAGACGTTTTCTAGTAGATGAAGATAGCCTAACAGGTGTCCAACTTGTAAATATAAAGTTTTCGATTTAGATTGCTACAGCATCTCATATACTCTCAGGTCACCCATTGTCCGAATCAACTAGAATCCTAGATACTTACATCCCAGATATCACTTCTTGCAGATTGCATAGATTTTTTATTTGTATCATGACAAAGCATTTTCCCAGACGCATTAAATTGAGAAAGTTCAGAAAAGATCTCATAAACTGCGTAATTGCGACTGACCTTGAACCTTGATGCATTTGAGCAGCTTTATTCTTTGACACAAAGTTTGTCATCTTCTCATGCAACCTCTCACTAGCCTGACAAACCAATTACTGGTTAGAGATAGCATAAACACATCCTATTCCAGATTTAAAAGCTAGTTATGCACAAGACCTACATCTGCAATGTGTGCATGGCGGAGCTCTAACCAAATAGGATCATGATCCTCCAAAAGAACCTCTTTCTTCTCAGGAGGGCCACCTGCTTTGCCAGGAACCTAGCCTTACAGTAAAATGTCACTCTTTAGGTAGATTCAACAGCATTTCCCATTATAGAGACTCAGAAGGCACAACTCACCTCATGCACATATTTATTTCCCTCCATGTTTAACAAGTCATGGCACATCGCATCATATGTCCACTCATGTATAATGGGAGCAATCTGTAACACAAAGGGTGATAGAGAAGCATGTCAAGAAAATGAAAAATAGACAAGATTACCATGAGAATGGAGGAAACAACATCAACTAAAACCTGGTCTACTGATCTATCCAGAATAAGCAACTCGCATGTTTCTGTCTGCGGAAAGTGAGGAAGAGTAGATTTGTACTTAGTAAGAGAATTCCAAACAGCAGCTGCAAGCTTTGTAGGAATTAAATCCCGAAAGGTTGTCATGGTAGTAGGATCAAGCGATTTCGCAGCGCGGTAGCGCACATAAGGAAATTCCTGTAGAAATTAATTTTAGCAAGGGCGTCTCTATGCTCGGAAGCTCCAGATCAAGGTCTAAATGCTTACCCGTAATGAAGCAAAAACTGTAGCAATACGGTTGGCCATCACATTCAAACACAAATCACCCTTTCGAGAACCTTCATCATCTCCATAAAGTTCTTCAAGCGCCCTCTCATTATCGGTGGTAAAACACTATAGGGTAACATGCATGTGTAAGGAAGTGATAGATCGATTACAAAGTCTCAGAGAGATGGTTTATCAACTATAGGACCAAATTAGTAAATTATACAAAAGAATTTCCTAGACAATGCATTGCTGAAGGGCCACCTTCCCCCCCTATAATCTCATTTCTCATTCAGATTAGCGACAAAAGATTAAGTAAGAAGCTTTGAAAATCCTGGAACTGACAACTAGAACACAGTTGTTAAACTCTAGATATATAAAACAATGTAACTTTTGTTTTCATGTCGAATCATTTCAAGTTGTTAACTGGGTGAGCCATGGAAAGTAAGAAATGAGAGCTAAGAAAAGATTTCACTCAATCAAATATGGGTGTGCCTTCACTGCGAAAGAACTAGAGTGGATAAAAAATAATGAGTTAGGAAAAAGCTCCAGACTGAGCCCCAGGGCTTTGGTTCAATTGTAACAGTAGCTTAATGTCTAGGTTAGACACATGTCACGAGTTCGAACCCTACCATGGGCTCATTATCACCCGAGTTACAAGCTATACGCCAGCTGGGCCTTGAGGATTTCTCGGTTAAAAAGCTACAGACTAGGTGATAATTCATACGTGTAATAACTGCATGGAAGAGGATAAAAGTGCTTGAGAGCCAAGGGGATATCATCAGGATATCAAATGAATAATTGGACCTATCATGTTCTTTTTTCCTTTCACATGCATACACCACGGAAGGAAGAGAGGAATTGATAAACTACATAAAGTTCCTTTATTATCACGTTCTTTCTCTAAATATGAAGGAAAAGCAAAATTCAGGTATGACATCCAACTGGGCATGATGTTATTTAACTCTGGTTCTTCGAAAAATATCAAGAAAAAGGATCAACCCATTTTGCAACGTCATAGATCAGTATTCTATACAGCCCCCAGGGAAAAATCTGCTGGCAAAAATATGCCACATTTAAAGCTGTTGCATTGAAATACCTTCTTACCATAGGAAGTAACAGTCAAGAAGTTTGCTATATTACAATATGATCCTCGGTTTCTCGCAGCATCAGTGATAACAAAGGAAAGCCCCCCAGAACTTACATTATCTAGTTAAGCACGGGAATCAAAGCAGAGTATCACAAAATTCATGTTCTGACTGATGCATCATCACATACCTGGATATCATTAGCAAAATACTCCAAGTTCATCTGCATAACAAAACCCTCAATAAGAACTGTGACCAATTAAAACAATAAGAAGTAAAATATTTCACAAAAGAAGGATGATAACTTCTCTCAAGGCACCAATGCGAGACAGAACACTTGAATCCCTCTTTATGTAATTAACCAACTCTTTAGCAATAGGTGAACTAAAGAAGACAAATGCCCTGAAAATGAAATAAAGAAGAGTAGAGGATGAGAGAGAAAGAAAGGAGAAAAAATAACGAAAGCAAATCAGATTCTGACATCTAAGATATTAAAGTTTCCCTATCCTTGAAGTCAAATTTCCCTCCATCTTTAGAAAGGGAAGCTAAGGAATTGACAATCAGGCTTTAAGATATAGAGAATAGACCAGGTTGAGATAAACAGCCGGCTTCTCATACCATGAATATCCATATGTGCTCTCATTATCAAAAAAGGACAGAGTTCTAAATGCGGTGCGGGTAACTTATTAAACAGCTGTCTTCTCGCACAAGTTGCATTTAGGTGGGACTGTATCTGCACTATGTTATAGTGCATTCAGTAAAAAACAACGTGAAATTTCACAAAGAACAAATCTATCTTTAAGTTAATTACTGCATAGGGCAGTTTTGATAGAATCTTACTAGTCTAGACAAAAGCTCCTAGATATAAGAGAGTCCCGCAGAGAGATTGGACATACGGGGTTAAGTGATAAAACGTTTTATCAACATATACTCGGGGCAGCCTATTCTTCTCTCAAAATGTCCTCCGCCTATACATAGTATCTTTTTCCCCATCAAAAAGGATGTCAAGTAAATTCTTTCTTTCAATTATATGATTAGTGCATTTATAGCTATAATTCATTATTTCTATCAACGGAAATTAACAAACTAGTGCACAGCTGTTAGTAAAAATATATGCCCAAGACAAAAGGCTTTCAGAATGGAACTCAAGAGTAAGATATTTCAGGACGTACTTTCTGTACAAAGGTGATTTACCAGCCATGTCAGATAGAAACATCACAACACTGCAAACAAAAGAAAAGGTTAATGACAAGTTATGTATGTGTAAAGACAGAGAAGCTACCTCTACATATTTAAGTATAGATCAACAGCAAGACTGATATTAGTAAAAAGTACAGAAGGGCTAGCATGGTAATAACAACACTTATCAACAGAACTTCTACAACTAGCGTCACACAAATTTGTAGATCACCCTTGGAGAAGAACCAAAACAGAATGGTAAAACCTCTATTACAAATGGAGCTTGCGATAAGAGTGATTAAACTAATTGCTCGCAATATCTGTGTGTCTCTCTATACTCTGCATGATAACTTATATGCAAAGCAAATTCATAGACAAGATTACCTTTAAATGACGTTCATAGACAAGATTGCATATCAAAAGGAAGAGATAAAAAACAAAAGAAGAAAGAAAAATATTCACAGATAAGATACAAAGCCATACTCCTCCGCGATAAGGGTAAAAAGTTCATGATAATAAAACAAAAATTATCACATACTTAACATGCTGCAACCTCAAAGTTCTTAGTGACCCCAATTTAACTTCTATCGTCGTATATTATGGTGATGGATACCAAAACCGAAAGTAGAATAGAAGCTTGTAACTGATTACATCCCCCAGCACACTCTTGTTGCTGGTCATACATCTATAAAAGTTTACCTTACTTGTCAAAAAGAACTGAAGTAGAAAAGATTTACTAAGAGCGTATTCATTCATATTAGAACAAATGGTATAAGTCCTCAACAAATGGTATTAATTCATAGGAGGTGCGAGCGGTTGGCTCTGACGGATATGAGAAAGAGGTAGAGGGCGGCCTAAGAAGTATTGGGGAGAGCTGATCAGGCAAGACATGGCGCGACTCCAGCTCACCGAGGACATGTCCCTTGATAGGAAGGTACGGAGGGAAAGTATTAGGGTTGAAGGTTAGTAGGTAGTTGAGTGTTTTTCTATTCCGTTCCGTGTGTAAGTTTAGTCGGTCAGTGTCGTGTTATAGTATGCTAGTGGTACATGTTGTGCTCGTACTATTTTCTAGGACCTTGTCACTGCACTGATTATTGATATTGCTTTTTCATGTATATTTTCTGATTCTTAGCTCGTTGGCACTATCTTCCTGGTTATGTTGTTATTATTCTATTGTTGCTTTTCATCTTCTATCGGAAACAACTTCTCTACCCCAGGGTAGGGGTAAGGTCTACATATACACTACTCTCCCAAGATCCCACTTGTGGAATTATACTGGGTTGTTGTTGTTGTTGGTATAAGTCCTCAACAGTCATAATCAAAGTGTAAAAGGTTACTCCCTCCATCCGAATTTTATGTGACATCATTTGACTGGACAGGATTATAAATGCTAATTTTATTGGTATATCATATTGGTCAAAGTACATTTGTAAATAGGAAAACACTACAAGAGTTCAACTCCGAATAGTTCAGTAATTCGAATTCTAAATAATTTGTGGAATTTGTAAAAAATTAACATTGATGATTACATTGTGTCAAATATAAAGATTCCAAAATGAAGGTGTAACGATCAACTCAACAAATGTAATCAACGTATTCCATAAATATTTAAGCACCCACAATTAACCAAAAAAAAATGCTCGTTTGCAGCATTTTGCAACCTAATGTTGTTTCTTTTTTGTGATTTGCACTCTATCCTTTTATAGTTTTATGACTACTTAATATCTACCTTTTTTCTCAAAATCCTGAGTTCTTTGAGTTGCACTGTCAGTACATGCTTTTTGCCCCCTTCCATTTTATTTTCTTCTAAAAATCTACCCATGAGGTGGTGCAAATCAAGTGCACTGAGGGTACAAAATGAAAAGAACTTAATTTGCAACATAGAAACATAAACCTAAAAATGGTAGAGGATATGAAAGATTGAACTATATAAGGTAGGCAAAAAAAAAGAAATTATAAGGGGAGCATTCAGTACTTTTCTTTTGTTGGTTGGATGAAGTATATAGCATCCATCGAGGGGAGCGGCTGCCGTCGCTTGTATATGTCTTCAACCACTGCAGAAAAGATGCTTTTAAAGATCAAATTCAGTATCATACAAGAGAGGTAGACACTGAATTTGCAGAACCCCACACCTTCGCACTGAAGACCCAGCAGACGGCACATGCTAATTCACTTATTCAAGATCAATTTTCATTAACAATCATCTACCAATAGACAATAGTAACAGACAAACCACAGGATCGGAACATGCTATGGTGTTTGTCTCATGAAATTTTTGTTAGTTGCTATATTCTATAGCAATATGACTTTGTTTTATATTTTCCTCAGGCATTAATACATGTTTCTCCGGCCCAATTTTAGGTTTGACAATCTTTAACAGAAACGGGACAAAACCACAAGGCGACCAGTAAAAGAATATAGATTGCACCTACACCTTCAGAGGAAAAGATAATAATCCGCAGAAATGTCATGAATAAGGTAATTTTGCACCTTTATATATGCTAAACTGGAAAACATAGCTTGCTAAAATACAAGGGCACAAGAGAAAAATGGAGTAAAAACACTACATCCTATTCAGTAACATAAAGGTGAATAGGTTGAATTGAAGAGGGTAAGATTATAACTGTAACAGGGATATCACCCGCTACATGACACTACCAACATCATTTATGCTCTTTACTTCATTCTGTGACGCTACCAGCATGATCTTGTATACCTTCCAGTGAAACTTTTAAGACCACATAAACCCAGGAGAAAACAAAACAATTTGCATATTTAACTACATGTCGAGAGCCATCTATTCAATTTGGACATGTAAACTTAACTTTCGTATGTGCAAGTGTATACACAAAATACACAAGTATGTCTCACATCTGAAATCATGTTAAACTTATAGACAAATTTATTCTTTTTTGTTCTGATAAGGTAAACTTATACACAACCATCAGTACTTTTTTGATAGCCTCATTTTTTTTTTTTTTGATAACCATACACAACCATCAGTACTTGATTCATCAGCAAATCAAGACAGAAGTAAAAATGAATATCCATTAGACTGGTCTTTTAATACTTACATGAAACTCCTTCCTCTGTGATATCTGCCATCTTGCATGAGTATGACATTATTTTAACGGTTAGTTTGTCCATGATGAGTACCTGCAGGATAGAGGATCAATCAATAAGCTGTCTATAAGTTTCATCAACCTGTAGTCTTTTGGTAATTTAATAGAAGTATTTCCAGCCACTTCGACAAAAGTGGGGGCATAACCTAGGCATGAATTGGTATATAGACTTCTTACACTATTTATAACTACGATATATGACAAGCACCAACCAAAGCACGAAGTTGAAAAACCCCAGGACGAAACCTGAGTCCATTTATATAAATATCTGAGGCGTGAACTAACTAAAATGCTATAATTCCCAAAAGAGAAAAAAGGTTGAAGTAATGGTGATCACATCATAAATGCAACAGTAGCAGCATGTGAAATGCAACAAAAATCATTTCTAACCTCAAAGGCAGCAAATTGTGTCGGCGGGTGTGTGATGGCAGAAGAGTACAATTTGTACCATAAATGAGATCTATGAAATCTTACACATAAGACAAAGTTCCTAATATTTTTCCGAAAAATTGTTCCTAAAGAATACTAACAATAACATGATTAGTCCAGTGTCATAAAGCTAGGAGTTTTAAAATTTACAGCATTTGAATTGATAGGGAACAAGATTTTCATTTAATATCACATAATTTGCAGTACAAAATTTCATAAATGGAAGCATTTCTCCAAATTATGAAACAGATTGTAGTCGCTGTACCTTCCATGCTGATTTTGAGTCTTTTGACTTGGCTGACCTGAGCATTTCATATAGTAATCCTACAAAATATAGAAGGAAGTGGATGGAATAGGTTGATACAAACAGAATATTAGACGAATACACTTCATTGCAAGTGAAAATAAGTGAGGAAGAAATAAGACTCTTAAGGCAGAACTTGAGATCATCATTAATTACTAGAAACACATAATTTATCATGTATTTCTCATAAGAACAGGACAAGGCTGCATTAGTGCAACTTGAGGCTCTATCTGTAGAAATAGTAGGGAAAAATTAACTGGATGGAGATCTATAGCAGATCCTGAGGTGCATTAATTAGCAACACGCTGACATGAAATCATGGCGGAAAGAAGCAAGTAAAACTCTAAAAGTAAGAACCTTTTTCCCATTATTGCAATTTACAAACTAAGTTCATTAGTTTCTCATCTTGCAATGACCTATTATAAACATCATAATTGATCAAAAAAAAAATTAAAAATATAATATATATTCCAACTGAACACTGACAAATTCCTCTTAGAGCCACTCATCTAAAGCTTAGTCATATTTCAATAATTCTTGTTTTTTAGCAACATATTCAATGTAATATTCTTCCAGATGAAAAGGGAACTTGAACAAGAAATTACACATTCAGCCAGAGTGCTTAGCTAAACAGGGAAACAAACAGGGAGGTCGTTGTGATAGGCGCAGACAATTAAGGTTAAGATGCGTATCAACATTGTAGCTACTTCTTCGCACTTTAGTTGCAAAGCTTTTCCATTTACTCCTTGGGTGTCAATCTTTCTTTTATATGGTAAAACCTCATTCTCCCAACCCTCACCCGCAGGAGTCAACAGTGGTCCTTCCCTCTTTGCTTCCTCGTTGACTCGAACTCCCAGCATGTTAATCGGAAGTAGAGACTTCTTGTCACTAGAGCAACCTCATTTGTCTATTCCTAGAGTGACAATCTACTATATTCCCTTATAATATTAGTGCAACATTGGCAAAACAATTAAGCAAGGTGTTCAACTGAGTGAAATGGATATATAGAATTCATATAATCGACTCGAACTAGTTTGAAACCGAGGCTAGTTGATTGACTGAATGATTGTTCAATGGTTGCCACAAAAGCTTTCCTTATTCTTTTCTTGGCAAAACAAGTTGTTCAATGATTTTCAGCTCCATAAATGAGCATCCTCACGTCATAACCTCATTATATCTAGCAACTATTTGTTTGCTCCTAGCTTTAGACCGATGGAGTTTGAGCTCCTGCCATTGCTAGGCAGTCATTTGACTCATCTATCTATCTCACCACTAAACAGGGGAAAAAACACTAGTCACAAGTCCATTTTAAGTCTTGTCTATGGTTTTAGTGCCATTACTCTTGCCCTCCGCCTCTAGCCAACGAGTGCTAAGAAGTGACATTTGATTGCTGGCAGTAATAAGACTCCACACCCGTTGACTTCAAGTTTTCTAGATGCTTGAAACCAAATGCAATCCTAGCAGAGCCACCTCTAGAACCTATTCAAGCCAACTCTGACCTTGACTAACTCTAACTTCAAATTCTAGATTTTTCTGACAATTTTGCAACATGGTGCTAGATGAAAATAAGAGATATTCCCAGATTTGGTTGGCCAGCAAGTCTGAATCTTTTTCTGTTAGTAGTCACTATAACTGATTCCTAAAGCAGGAGGGTGATCGGGGCTTGGAAATTGATTTGTAAATCTATGTTCCACCTAAAGTTTCATGTTTTGCTTTGGTAGAAGCAAGGGAGAAGTTTTACTCAAGATAAATTGAAGAGGGGTATTTCACTATGTAACAGATGCTTTTTTTTGCAGTAGTTCTTCAGAGAATTGCAGCCATTTATTGTTATATTGCAGCTACACTTGGCAGATTACGTCTCTATTTCTCAACCTGTTTGGAGTAAGATGGGTAATGCCACAAGATGTCAAGCAACTTCTATAATGTTGGGAAGGACATAGGGTGGATAGCAGATGCAAATAGATTTGGAAGACTATTCCCATGCGTATCATCTAGACTGTGTGGCTTGAAACAAGCAGGAGGTGTGTTGAAGGGAAGGGTGAGAACATTTCTTTTGTCAAGTTTAAATGCTTACAGAACTTTTACTTCTGATGCAAAGGAAACACATTAGGATAGTATGTAACAGTTTTTGGATTTTTCCGGACTCTTTGAGTCAATAGTCAAAGTTTGATATTCTTTTTTTTTCTAATAACCATGGTGTCTGGGCCAGCTTGCGTGCACCTCGACTAATTCCACGCGATACCTGCCACCTCCCACCAGAATATTTTCTAAGTTTACACTAGAACAGAGGGTATAATTTCATTCTCACGTTGTTAGTACAGTAAACAACCAAGTAAGCTACAGTAGATAATGCTCGACATAGTGGAAGATAAAAGCCTTATTTTCTGAGTTTACACTAGAACAGAGAGTATAATTTCATTCTCACGTTGTTAGTACGGTAAACAACCAAGTAAGCTACAGTATATGATGCTCGACATAGTGGAAGATAAAAGCCGCAACAGTTGTCTAGACATTTAAGGGAATTTACACATGAAGAAGAAAACTCTTAACCATTTGCCAGAAAGGGAGACTCAGCACCAAATATCCTTAGGTTCATATGCTTCCCACAATATTATGCAACAACTTATTTTCAATAAGCTGCAGCACTCAAATCCAACACCATAAACCTCTGCCACCAATTTTATTATACTACCACCTAGAAGCAGTAAGAAAATCTTACATCACCACAAAACTTCAAGGCAATCACGTTAGATAATAACAAAGATTCTAACTTTTTCTTATAGTGATGCACAGTTCGAAACTCGGTGGATAATAGGCCCTACCCTCTACCCTTCTCCACTTAAATAGAAAGCTTTTGTCTGCTGCTGGGTTTAAACACATGAGATGAGCCTAATTTTAGGTCACTAATAATGAATATAACATACTATCCTGAGGACTCATTTTCACTCCAATCCATCTTATAACATTTTATCTTCCACAAAACGAAAAAAGAATCAATGACTTCTTTAATTAGATCACCAAACACTAATTCTCAAATGAACGTAAGCAAATTAATAAAAAATTAAGCATCCAATCATTCAACAAACTATGCCTCAATCCTGAACTAGTCCATTCCGCTTTATTCGAGCACATTTCATTACAGTAATGGTAAATTATTTGTCTTAAAAATTTAAGGATAATTACAATTTGTCTTAAAGAATCATTAGTAGCTACACAAATATATGTTACAGATTTCAACAGGAGCTGGAGTAATTAAAAATCCTCACACCACAATTTACGAGACTGGATCAAGATGAAGCATTTCTATTCAACTACAATTTTGATCATTAATACCCTTAAAGTAGCACCAAATTAGGCTGAAATCATATCATTTGGAAGCAAAAAGTTGAGCAAATTAAAATTAAGCAAATTATGAAAATAAAATACTCACTGTCACGGGAAACTTGCCGGAAGTACTTGTAATCGCTGCCCTGCGACGATGTATCGGAATCAGACATCGACATTTTTTAATTTTCACCGACAATAGTTTCAATTAAAAGTTTTCAATTATGTGTATGTATATCTCTCTCTTTGTGAGCTTTAATAATTGATCAATTTAACAGATCGTTGTGACTTGTGATCGAATTTGAAATTCTCAGTGGTTTAACAATCAAGAGAGAGAGAGAGAGAGAAAAAGGGGTTGAGTCGTAATATGAGGTAAATTTCGAACGTTGACTGTTGAAAGCCCCAAAGTTGAATTGTCTCCGACGCTATGACTATGACCCGAAATTCACATTGTCGGGAGATTGAACCGGGTCGAACGGGTATGTAGCCGCCGTCCAAACGCCGTTTCGAAAAGAATAAAGTGGCTTCGAAAAGAATTAAGTGGATTAAAATACCAGGTCAAATTATCTAATTTGTAGTCTCACCTCAAATTATTTCTTAATCTTTAACATATTTGAAAATTACATAAGAAGTACTTAAATTCTTCATTTGTTAGAATAGACAAATTCAACAAGTGTTTAAAAAAAATCAAAAAAATAATGTTTGACTCCAAAATAATAATAGTATCATAAAAAATAAAATAAAGTGAAACTCCCATTTAAAGAACCAAAGGAATTTTATTATACTAGACCTTTTGTTTCACTTTGTTTGAACCTTTTCAAGGTTAAATTGACTAATTCTCAGCATAAATTCGGATATAAATTATTTAAGTTTCTTTAAAAATAAAATTTACATATCTAAAAACTATATAAAAAGTACTATAAATCATAATAATTAACAATTTAAAATATTTATAAACTATTTACACAAAATATGATCAAATAAAATATTCTTTGACTCTCCAAATAGTAATAAGTTTATTCCTATTTAAACGAATATATTAGAGTATTATTTTTAAAAGGTTAACTATAAGAAAATGTGACATATTAGTTTTTACATGATCTATAAAGATATACTATATTTTTGAAATGTCTTTCAACGGAAGTCATACGGAGCTTTGTTTTGATAGGGAACAAAAAAGATGTTCACAAAAGAAACTGCCAGGAATATGTAGCTAAGACCCGATTAGGAAAGTCTGGAGAATTACGGTTAAACACCTGGCTTTGATTGTTTCAGAAACAATGCCATATTAAGAAAATTATGCACGCGGTTAAGTTGTAGACGCGGTTAAGTTTCTTCCTAATTCTGGAACATTAGAATCATTTGTGTATGTCAATATTAGAGGTGAAGGCTGTTAAAATCGTATCTTTTAATACGAAAAATCTTTGATTAATCTTCATGATATTCAAGGATGATATGCAAGGATGGAGCTAGCATTTGAGTTATAGATTCGACAAAATCAGTAACTTTAATCTAAATCTTTTATTTGTCTTAAGAAATCACTATATATATGAATTGTTAATTCAAAAATCAGTTATTTAAACGAACTGTATTCTCGAATCTATAAACTTCAAATTCTAGTTTCGTTTCGAATGATACGAGCTTAAAAGCACGTTGGTCGAACGACAACCTAGAAGGACGAGTAATACAAATTGAAGTTCATGTATTACATTTGGTGAAACCACCATGCATGATCGCGACTATATCAACTACTCCTTAAGGATTAGTATGGGATTTATCACACAATCATTTAAAAAGAAAAAATGGGTAATAATTTGGCCACCAACTTTACTTCCAAAAAGAGACTTGTTTATCAAAAAAAACGGATAAAGTTGAATTTGTACGTAGTTCTAAAGGTATGTGGTATAACTTGACACAAATCTTAAGAGTAAATAGAAATATCGAGTGTTAGCCGTAGAGAACAAAAAATAAGCAAAGTTGGAAAGAAGTGTTGGTAATCTGTATTCAAAATCAGAAAATCATGTAAAGTAAAAGAGAAACACAAATGCATAGGAAGAACAAAATTAAATCCGAGCCCACTGAATTCACAGTGTATCCTTAAGGAATTTAATCCCCTCACTGTTGCCCAAGGTATACGGATTAATTCCTCCCAGGATAGAACGGAATAACTATTCTGTGATAGAGGCACTTCAAATCACAAAACTTCAGCGAACTCAACAAACAGAGCAAATCACACTTGACACTTATATTTATTTAGAAAATAATGCAACGATGTAAAAAAGAGGGGAGAAGATTTCAGATTTTCCATTTTTTTAAAATGAGGCCAAGCCTCTAAATTTATAGACAAAGGAAGGGTGAGATGGAGAGGTGCAATCCAAAAGGTGCCTCTTCCATTTCTCATTCACACCATTTAAAGAAAAAACGCAACAATCCCCCACATAAATGGGAAATGGACATATGGGAAAACAACATGCATGAAAATACTGTGTGATTTGCAAATAAGGATTAATCACATCTGGATAAGTAGGTTTTTCTTTGAACTTTCCGTAGTGAACTTATGTCGGATATACTCGGTCAATCGGTAGATTTGATATCTTTGAACCGTCGAGCTTTGGTGTATACCTAGACAACCATAAGTCACACAATCAATCCTTAATCGTCTTTGGTTCTCACGGTTGTGTTCGTTTCAGCCATGAATACCGTCTGATTTTATGAGTGCTTAAAGAATGGGCCTTTACTTTCATTCCCCTTAAAGCGACTTACACTTCACACTCACATAGGTGATTTCTAAACGTGTAATCCTATAGACATACTACCTGGTCATATCCTGCCAGACTTAGCAAATCATTAAAAAGCTTTAAGCTTTATTGACTCATCAAAAAGCCTTAATGTTTTACCTTAATTTCTGAACATTGTCTTCATCACGAGAATGGGTTGAGTTATTTGACAATGTTGAACTGTCATTCATAACTTTGTTTGATCTCTTTGAACCTAGCTCTTGGGATCTCCAGTCTGCTAGGTAGAGTTACCGCCATGATGACTTGTCTTAGGCCTTAGCCCCATTCCTTTCGATGATCTTTCAACTACCTCTCTAAATAGGCCTTTTGTAAGTGGATCCGACATGTTATCTCTTAACTTTACGTAGTCAATCGTGATAACATCACTAGAGAATAGTTGTCTAACGGTATTATGTCTCCGTCGAATATGACGAGATTTTCCGTTATACATAAGGCTCCTTGCCCTTCCTATTGCCGCTTGACTATCGCAATGTATACATATAGGTGCCAAAGGTTTGGGCCAAAATTAAATATCTTCCAAGAAATTTCGGAGCCATTCAGCTTCTTCACCGGCCTTATCTAAGGCTATAAACTCAGCCTCCACTGTAGAGCGGTCAATACACAGTTGTTTGGATGATTTTCAAGACATTGCTTCTCCACCGACTGTTTAAAATCGGTTGAACCGGTGATCTAATTTGCATCACTATACCCCTCTATTATCGCGGGATACTTATTGTAGTGCAAAGCATAATTTGGAATATATTTCAAATACCTCAAAACTCGTTTCATTGACATGAAAGTTCAATGTAAACTTTCTTATGTCGTAAACTAATACGTCTCGACTTTCGATTCCATATCAAATTATTAACTACACTTAATGTAATAATAGTATATTATAACAACAAGTATAATGATTGGCATCAGTTGTGGCCACAACCGTTTAATATATAACACATTTATCAATCACTCCGCCATTTTCAAGCATTTGTATGTTATTTATTCATACGCCTATATGATATGCAAATTATAGCACCTCCATTCATGAAACAAATCCAACTTGCAATAGATTTTGGTCATGTTCATCAGTTGGTTAACCTCATTATAGACCAACGTATTAATACATTCGTTTATGAACGATCATGTTTATACAAAATATATAAACGCACTTTTCATGAAAAGTCACAGCCTTTCAGGTGACACCCTTTCATAAAGAGCTAAACATTATAAATGTTCAAGAAAGAACAAATTATTTCTGGAATGGCACGTAAACAACTTTTGAATTTGTAGTTTCATCACTAGTCATCACTAAGACTGAACAAGTAATAAATTCATCGATACCGTATCAATATCCCTAAGGATTCGTGGGGTTCGAAGAATTATATCATCTAATTCTTCTAGATAATATATACATCCCGTCTAGCATTAGCTTTTGTTATGCATAAGCTAAATGCCCCCACATTTCACATGTTTCATGTGCCTTTTCTATCAACATATAATCCATATATAAATAAATAATGACTACATAATTTAGAGTATTCTTAATGTAAATACACTAGTTTGAAACCATTTGACAACATTTTCTAGTCAAATTTCGCATGCCATTGTTTGAGTGTTTGTTTTAGTCTGTAAAGTGACTTAACAAGTCGACACACCTTCTTTCTTTTCTAGGAACCACGAACCCTTCAGGTTGTTCCATATAAACTTTTTCCTCCAAATCTCTATTTAAGAAGGCTGTCTTTTACGTCCATCTGATGGATTTCAAGGCCATACACGGTGGCTAACGCTATTACCATCCGAATAGATGTAATTCTCGTTACGGGTGAGTATGTGTCAAAGTAATCAAGACCTTCTCGTTGTCTTAATCCTTTGGCAATCAATCTTGCCTTATATTTGTCAATAGTACCATCAACTTTCATTTTCCTTCTGAAAATCCACTTAGAACCCAAAAATTTATTTCCTAGAGGAAGATCAACCAATTCCCAAGTATGATTACTTAATATGAGTTCTATCTCACTATTCACTACTTCTTTCTAACATTGTGCTTTCGAGCAAGACATTTCTTCTTTAAATGTTTGAGGCTCACTTTCCAACAAGAATATCAGAAAATCTGGTCAAAAGGAAATAGTTGTCTTTTGACGTTTACTACGTCTTGGATTCACCTCATTAGGTATACTTTCCTTTTCTTCTTCCCGAGGTCGCTTAGATATTTTACTAGACAACTCACATTCCTTTTTATACGGCTAAATATTCTCAAAGAATTCAGCATTATCTGATTCGATTACCGTATTAATGTGAATGTCGGGATTTTCTTATTTATGAACCAGAAAATGATATGCCTTACTATTTGTTGCATATCCTATGAAACCGCAATCAATAATTTTCGGTCCGATCTTTACCCTTTTGGGTTTAGGAACTCGCACTTTAGCTAAGCACCCCCACACTTTAAAATATTTAAGTTGGGCTTCCTTCCATTCCATTTTTCATATGGAATGGATTGCGTCTTGCAATGGGGAACTCGACTGAGTATGCGGTTATCTGTAAGAATAACCTTCCCCCCACAAGTTATGGGGTAAACCAGAACTTATCAACAAAGCATTCATCATTTTATTTAATGTTCTATATTTATTTTTTTCCACAATTTCATTATATTGCGGTGACTAAGGGGCTGTCGTTTGGTGAATAATTCCATATTCCAACCATATTTCTTCAAAAGGAGATTCATATTCGCCGCCTCTATTACGTCATAGAGCCAACCACAAAAACGGTTGTTTGTGTCACGACAGTGCCAGAATTAATAAATGGTGAAGTTTTTAATCTTCAGACCAATCTAACACATTCAAAATTAATAAACGGTGGAGTTTTTAATCTTCAAATCGAGTAACATCTGATACAACTAGATCTAATAAACGGTGAAGTTTTTTAATCTTCAAACCGAGTATATGTGACACAATCAAATTTAATAAACGGTGAAGTTTTTAATCTTCAAACCGAATAATAAATCAGAGTAGAAAATCACTAAGATTTTAATCTCCAAAACGAGTATAAAGTCATTTAGACTTTAATTTCCGACAAATGAGTAGAAAGTCAAGAAGACTTTAATCTCAACAAACGAGTAAAAAATCACGCACATTTTAACTCGAAGCAGGAGTAGAAAATAACGAATATTTTGGTTTCCAAAATAAGAGTAGAAAATCACGAGGATTTTATCTCTTCGAATAGTTTTCCAACTAAACCATTATAATATCTAAACAGTTTGATCTCTTACTCTAATCAAACACGTATATGTACATATTTACATATATTACATTCAAGATCTCAAGAATACTTTCAAGTATCAAAGTAAGCCTAATTCATATCTTACGACATTGAAATTAATCTTTTACATAATTTATGCATGCTAACCAACTATATAGTATATGCAAAAAATCAATTTTATTTGAAAAATGGAATAACAATTTTCTTTCAATAATATGTTATTCCGAATCCTAGCATGCAAACCGGATATACTTTGAGATCATCACATAAGCACATCTATCCAATATTTATAGAAAATTAATTTTATAAGTCATAATGGATAGTAAATTAAAGAATGAATATGGTAAAGAATATATAACCCGATATTGATGCCACTGCATGCTCATATTAATTCATCGCTGAAGCGAACACATTGAAACATCGTGACAACAGTGAACGATGCTAATGCACCCCCTTTTATTTGTACTTCTGGAACAGCGTATTCTTTCACCATATCATCGGGCAATTACTTTTGTAAACACGCAGATTGTTGTATTTACTTCGATCGTGCCACAAGACTATCTATTTCCAGTAAATAACATTCAGTCTTAATGGGAAAGTAACCAACTCATACCTCCTTGTAGAACATTTCTCTTTGGCTTCATGCCAGTTGCCACTCTCTGTTGTAGATTCCTTCATATTAATTTTCATAATAGTCAAAAGACCAAAGGGAGAAACAGACGAGATTTCTTGTTTGCAATTCCCAACTTTCTTTGATGATGCCTCCATCATTCAAGACAATATAATGACCACCTAACACCTGAGTCCCATATTTTCTGGACCAACTCATTCCTTTGTTTCGACAAAGTAGGCATACGTATTTCTTAAATTTTGCTCTCGATCAGACACCTTTTTGCAATAATAATTCTCTTTCTCGTTTTCAACAGTCAAATGTTAAGACAAACACAAAAAATAAATGTTTAAATTTCTTAAGCTTGTTGGTAATCTGTGTTCAAAATCAGAAAATCATGTAAAGTAAAAGAGAAACAGAAATGCATAGGAAGAACAAAATTAAATTCGAGCCCACTGAATTCACAGTGTGGCCTTAAGGAATTTAATCCCCTCACTGTTGCCCAAGGTATACGGATTAATTCCTCCCAGGATAGAATGGAATAACTATTCTGTGATAGCGGCACTTCAAATCACAGAACTTTAGCGAACTCAACAAACATAGCAAATCACACTTGACACTTATATTTATTTAGAAAATAATGCAACGATGTAGAAAAGAGGGGAGAAGATTTCAGATTTTTTATTTTTTAAAAATGAGGCCAAACCTCTAAATTTATAGACAAAGGAAGGGTGAGATGGAGAGGTGCAATCCAAAAGGTGCCTCTTCCATTTCCTATTCACACCCTTTAAAGAAAAAATGCAACAAGAAGATGATTTATGGATTAACTAAGATGAATAAAAAAAAGGATAACTCTTCAATATAGGAGTGTATGATATCTCAATTACAATGTATGCCAAACTTTTTTGCTTTACATAAATATAGTCATCCCTTTTATAGTGGGGGATCTTACTTTAGATATAATTAAAAATACATAGTGGGGAACCCATGATAAATCAGTTTTTCCCTAATTCCCGCCGAGATTCTCTCCCTTAGTGCGGCTGTAACGGCTCTTGTCTATGAGCTCGATCTTGATCGGACTTAGTATTGGTCGTTTTCCAGTTTTAGAGCTCGATGCGGGTTTGAGCTTGATACCGACTCGGGGTTCGATAGTGACTTGGGCTCGGTATTGGTTGGCATCTGACCATTAAGCTCGATTTCATCATATCTCATTATAGTTCGATTCGGACCCGAGTTCGATAATGAGTTCGAGCTCAGTATTTGACCTGTCCCTGAAACTTAAAGCTCGTTTGTGCCTTCTTCGGATCTCATCTCATTATTATGAAGACTTTTTTCGGTTTATTATGTTCCCATCTCGATCAGACGTACGAAGGCCGAAATCAGTTTCGACCATATACATATAGTCCACTCATTTTTCGGGAAGAATGTGGCGAGAAACGATATGATTTCCCAACGGCTCGATCAGATATAAGCTGACGTTTACATCGGGCTCGATCATGATGCACATGATAGCTGTTCCGTCGGTTTAGTTTTTCAAGGCATTTAATGCGTGTCAGACGATGGTCGGCCACTGTTGATACTGAACTGACGTTGCTTAATCTATAAATAGCCCCTTTCTTTACCATTTACCACTTTTGCGTCTCTAATCTCCAAATTTATAAAGTTCTTTCTTGCATCTTCCGAGTTTATCTATGATTTTTCACTGCAAAGTCTCTCTTCAAAAACACCAAATCTTTGTTACCTCCTTCCATTTTCGATCTTTAAATCCAAAAATGGCGAAAACATCAAAAATAATTCCTCAGAAAGAAAAAGCTTCTTCTTCACAACCTGCCGCCGACAAAATACCGGTGGAGCCACGGCCTGAAGAGTGCATTCCTGGGGCGTGTGTTCTTACCTCTGATTTTAAAGTCGACAAAGGCTCGTCGGTTCCCGGCCGATGTGAGCCAGTATCGAGGTATATGTGTTCGATAACCGAAAGGTTTTTTAAGTGAGTATACTTACTTTTTCACGTTAGGTCCCCTCGACCCTGTTATTAATGATTTCTACCGTTAATACCAAATAACCCTAGGCCAGATCCATCCTTCTTTTTGGCGGATCATTATTTTGATCCGTTACTTCGTGAACAAAATCGAGGGGATGCCTTTCACCCTCGACCATCTCATTCGATTGTACTTCCCTCGCCTTTTTCGAGGCGAGTTAATAAAATTTCAGCACCGGGTTACCAAGGTTCTGTTCTCGAGCATAGACGAGGACATGGATCGAGGCTGGATGGGCAGGTTCATTCGAGTGAAGACTTCGAACCTGCTTCCGACTAAAAAGATGCCATTTCCCGAGGAGTAGAACATGAAGCGTAAGTGTAATTCTTTTATTATCTCCTACTATTTTGCCCCTTTTATTTTCTTTCTCACCGATATCCCCCTTTTGTGATGCAGCAGTTCCTTGGATGCCCGGTGCAGTTCCCGACCTCAAGAATTGGGTACGGGATCTAGCTTCGACCTCCACATATGCCGAGCGCTCATGGCATGATTTTTCAAAGGGCCGATGGGAGGCCAAAAATCATGGTAAGCCTTTTTCTCGTATCTTTGGTAGTTCGAACGAGATGCTTGCCATATACTTAAATCAATTTTCCTATATGTAGGTGTGGGGAAAGATGCAGTTTTGAGGCCCCCGCCCGACGAGGAAGAGGCTTCGATCTCTGTTCTAAAATCGGTGAAGGATAATAAAGAGAAAAGGGGTCTCTACTTCCGAAGATCCAAAACCGAAGACGAGGATAACTCGTAAGCCGAAAAAGAATACCATCCCTTTAACCATGGAATCAGTTCTGCATCTAAGGGATGAAGACGAGGAAGAAGAAGAAAACGATGGGTCCGTGCTGGTGGCCCGAATGAAGAAAAACATCGATGCCCCCAAGGCAGCTGTATCGATGGTGATTTATAAAGCTCAACCTCGGACTGAGGAGATATCGGAGGAAGGTTCGGGCAGAGTCCCCGAACCATTAGAGATCGAAGATGCTTCCCACCAAAGTCAACAAACGGTAGGTATATCGGAAGAGGCCGATCCTGAAGCTCTCCGAACTGAGAAGAACGCCCCAAGCGTGTCGCTTGGGGCAATAGTAATCGGAAACTCGCCCGATCTTCCTGCCTTTTCCGAAGGGGCAATTCGGGAAGCCCAAGCTTTAGGGGCCCTCGAGATAAACCGATCTCATGAATGGGAGGACCCCTTCTATGATTTGTTTACTGGTGTCGAGGATGTTGCTGGCCCTAGTGATGTGCCAGGCCTTTTCTGTGAAGTGCAACAAGCTCTAAATCGGGTAAGCTCTAACTCCCTTCGTTGATACCACTTTCATGTTTGCTATTCTTTTCTAACTTCTTTTCTTCTTTCTTCGTAGGCCGCAGCGGTTCATCGAGAAGCGTGTTATCAATCTCGAACTGAGCTGCGTCGGTATGAGGCCGATCTTCGACGGGTCACGGAGGAGAGGAATGCCCTTAGACTCCTCTTCGGACAAAGGGAAGAAGAAATCAAGGACCTCCAAGCCGAATTGGCAAAGGCTCAACAAGACCAGACCGACCTGACCGAGCAGGTAATGGTAATCTTAAAAACCCATGGGCTCGATTCTGGAACGGTGGCTAATATTTTGATCTCGCAGTTGCAGCAGAAGCTTGAGTTTATTGGGAAGCTTCGTAAGGAGGTCGATATGATAAGGGCAGAGACCTTGGGATGGAAAGATGGCATGGACCGTCTTGCCGCTGAAAAAGAAACTGCTCGAGCCCAATTATCATCGGCCGAAAACCAACTTCAAAGCATGAAGGAAAAAAGCTCGGTTCAAGCAAGAAGAATAGAGGAGCTCGAGGCTCGGTTGGCCTTTGAACTTGCCAAGGCCAAATCTGACGCCGAAAAGGCAAAGGCCGATGCAGATGCATTCGTGGCCTTCTATCGGGCTGATGCTCAAGATGCTCAGGTACAAGCAAGAGAGGTAGCTGAGACCTCCAACACTCGAGCATATTGGGTTGCTGAACTTTATAAGTGCCGATCTCGGAGGGAGACCCTTGGGGAGATCCATGCTCGAGGTTTCGATCTCACCGAAGAGATAAAAAAGGTTAAAGAGCTCGAAGTCGATGTTGAAGACTTGGCTTCTGATGATGATGATGGTGATGATGATGATGATGATGATGGCGATGATGGGAGAAAGAGTGGGTCCGAGAATGGGGCGGAGCCTGATGGAGAAGAAACCGCCCCCACAGATAACCAAGAAACTTAGCCCTTAGTTTTCATTTTGGTTTTTTTGTGTAAGGTCCTTTTCGAACATTGTAAACATTCTTGTATATATATAAAGATCTTTTCTTTTCACGACTTTCCTCTGTTTTATTCTCTGCTTCGTGAAGATTTTGTTTCATTCACGCCTTATGAAGATTTTCATAGGGTTTTAGGAGATTTGATCGTATTTGGACCTTGTAGCCTTTATAACTGAGTGAGTGATTGCTCAAACTCGAAGTAATATAGCCCGTAGGCTTATTAGTCGAGTGAGTGATTCGAACTCGAAGTAATGTAGCCCGTAGGCTTAATGGTCGAGTGAGTATTTGCTCGAACTTAAAATAAGAGTAGCCCGTAGGCTTAATGGTCGAGTGAGTATTTGCTCGAACTCGAAATAAGAGTAGCCCGTAGGCTTAGTAGTCGAGTGAGTACTTGCTCGAACTTGAAGTGATGTAGCCCGTAGGCTTTATTAGTCGAGTGAGTGATTTGAACTCAAAGTAATGTAGCCATGTAGGCTTAATAGCCGAGTGAGTATTTGCTCGAACTCGAAATAAGAGTAACCCGTAGGCTTAGTAGTCGAGTGAGTGCTTGCTCGAACTCTAAGTAATGTAGCCCGTAGGCTTATTAGTCGAGTGAGTGATTCAAACTCGAAGTAATGTAGCCCGTAGGCTTAATGGTCGAGTGAGTATTTGCTCGAACTCGAAATAAGAGTAGCCCGTAGGCTTAGTAGTTGAGTGAGTGCTTGCTAGAACTCGAAGTGATGTAGCCCGTAGGCTTATTAGTCGAGTGAGTGATTCGAACTCGAAGTAATGTAGCCCGTAGGCTTAAGGGTCGAGTAAGTATTTGCTCGAACTCGAAATAAGACTAGCCTGTAGGCTTAGTAGTCGAGTGAGTGCTTGCTCGAACTCGAAGTGATGTAGCCCGTAGGCTTTATTAGTTGAGTGAGTGATTCGAACTCGAAGTAATGTAGCCCGTAGGCTTAATGGTCGAGTGGCAGTCCCCGATTTGTGGGGTAATCATCGGCCCTTGAGCCTGTTTGCGTAATAGATCATGAAATAGAGGATGGGTTGTGAGACATGAGATATGGGCAAAGAAGTTTCTTTTCATGTCGTTATACATGTGTTTATATTTTGTACCAGGGATCGAGCGATCTACATGAGCATGGTTCGTTTTGACCATTTGGCTCTTACAATTTTTCCTATCGGAATCTTGCTGTTATGCAGTAAATTTCTTGCATCGAACTTGATATATTTGAGGGTAATGCCCTACCAGTATTCGAGGTTGATTGTAAACAGGTCTCGAATACTGTTAAATTGTTCTAAGTTAGCACGATCAATGGTTGCCTCATTAAAAACCTTGCCGAAAAACCCATTTGGGATAAAACTGGTCTAAGGGAAAAAGAGTACAATGCGTGCTTTCAGACCTAAGACTTCATGTTGAATGATCCATCCTTGTTCTTGATTGAACTCCTGCAAGGGTTAGTTTCGAAATATAAACGAACATGGGAGGGTCGTACCTTAGCAGTAGTATCGTTTTAGGTGTGACACATTCCAATTGCTTGGTAGTTGTTCGCCGTTTATAATACCGAGTTTGTAGGATCCTTTACCGACGTTTTCGAGTACTTGATACGGTCCTTCCCAGTTCGGACCCAGCTTTCCTTCGTTTGAATTTCGGGTACTGAGGGTGACTTTTCTTAGCACTAAGTCCCCAATTTTAAAATGGTGAAGATTGGTTCTTCGATTATAGTATCTTTCGATCCACTGCTTTTGGGCAGCCAATTGGACGAGAGCGGCTTCTCGTTTTTCATCCAATAATTCGAGGCTAGCATTCATAGCCTCGTGATTTGACTCTTCTGTTGTATAGCGATACCTGGCACTAGGTTCCCCGACTTCGACTGGAATCAAGGCTTCAGAGCCATATACTAAGGAGAACGGGGTTGCCCTCGTACTGGATTTTGATGTTGTTCGATATGCCCAAAAAACTTCGGGTAGGATTTCTCTCCATTTTACCTTAGCGTCGTTCAACCTTTTCTTTAGGTTTTGAATGATAGTCTTGTTCGTTGATTCGGCCTGTTCGTTCCCACTAGGGTGATACAGTGTCGATAATATCCTTTTTATTTTGTGGTATTCGAGGAATTTTGTCACTTTGCTGCCAATAAATTATTTTCCATTGTCACACACTATTTCGGCGGGTATCCCAAATCGACATACGATATGATCTCAGATGAAGTCTATAATCTCTTTCTCTCTTACTTTCTCGAATGCCTGTGCTTCAATCCATTTAGAGAAATTATCAGTCATAAATAAAATGAACTTAGCTTTACCTGGGGCCGATGGCAGGGGGTCGACAATATCCATTCCCCATTTCATGAATGGCCATGGGGATAGGACTGAGTGAAGTTGCTCTCCGGGCTGATGGATCATCGGTGCAAACCTTTGACATTTAACATATTTTTGAACAAATTCCTTTGCATCTTTGTCCATATCGATCCAATAATATCATGCTCTGATTATTTTTCGGACTAATAAATCGGCACCGGAATGATTTCCACAAGTACCCTCGTGAACCTCACGTAGGATGTAGTCGGTGTCTCCTGGTCCTAAGCACTCTGCCAATGGTCCATCGAATAACCTTCGGTATAATGTCCCACATACAGTCAATGTGAATCAAGCAGCTTTGGCTCGTAGGGCCCTCGAATTTTGAGGTCCGATGGGAGCTTTCCGTTCTTCAAGTATTCAATATACTTATTCCTCCAATCCCATGTTAAGCTTGTAGAGTTTATCTCGGCATGACCTTCCTCGATCACGGATCTCGAGAGTTGAACGACAGACCCCGAGCCGATCTCATCTTCAACAACCGACGACCCCAAATTTTCAAGTACATCGGCCTCATTGTTTTGTTCTTGAGGTACATGCTGTAAATTCCATTCTTCGAAACGGTGCAAAGTTACCTGTAGTTTGTCCAAATACTTTTGCATTCTATCATCTCGAACTTCGAAGGTTTTGTTCACTTGATTTACCACCAGTAAAGAGTCACACTTGGCTTCAATGACTTCTGCTCCCAAGCTTTTAGCTAGCTCGAGACCTGCAATCATGGCCTCATACTCGGCCTCGTTGGTAGTCAACCTAGTAGTTTTGATAGATTGCCTAATAGTGCTACCTGTGGGCGGCTTCAAAACGATGCCTAGCCCGGACCCCTTCACATTCGAAGCCCCGTCTGTGAAAATGGTCCATACCCCCGATAATGTACCCAATTTTAACATGAGTTCCTTTTCAGCTTCGGGTACGAGGGTTGGCGTGAAATCGGCCACGAAGTCTGCTAAAATTTGAGACTTGATGGCCGCCCGGGGGTTGATATTCGATATCGTACACACTGAGTTCGACGACCCATTTGGCCAATCGGCCTGATAGTTTGGGCTTGTGCAAAATATTACGAAGTGGGAAAGTGGTTAGTACGCATATGGGATGATATTGAAAGTATGGTCTTAACTCTCTAGAGGCGCTTATCAGTGCAAGTGCCAACTTCTCTAAGTGTGGATATCTAGTTTCCGCTTCCCCTAAGGTTCGACTTACATAATAAACGGGAAATTGCGTACCTTGCTATTCTCGAATTAGGACACCACTTACCGTTATTTTCGATACCGCCAAGTACAAGTAAAGTTTCTCATCTGCCTTTGGAGTATGAAGCAGCGGTGGGCTCGATATGTATCGCTTCAATTCCTCTAATGCCTGTTGGCTTTCCGGGGTCCACGCGAAATCGCTCTTCTTTTTTAGTAGAGAGAAAAATCAGTGGCTTCGATATGATGACTTCAAAATGAATCGGCCTAAGGCAGCTATCCTTCCGGTTAGCCTCTGTACGACTTTTATATTTTCTATGATGGTGATGTCTTCGATGGCCTTGATTTTATCAGGGTTGATCTCGATCCCCCGATTTGATACCATGAAGCCAAGGAACTTGCCTGAACCGACCCCGAAAGCACATTTCTCAGGGTTGAGTTTCATGTTGTATTTCCTTAAAATCTCGAACGTTTCCTGCAAATGTGCCAAATGGTCCTCTGCGCGCAGGGACTTAACTAGCATGTCATCAATATAAACTTTCATTGATTTACCTTTTATTTACAAGGCATTGGTAAGTAGCTCCTGCATTTTTTAGCCTGAAGGGCATTATATTATAACAATACGTTCCATACTTGGTGATATATGAAGTTTTTTATCGGTCCTCCGTGTTCATTTGGATTTGATTATACCCGGAATATGCATCAAGAAAAGTAAGGATCTCGTGGTCGGCTGTGGCATCGATCATGCGATCGATGTTAGGCAGTGAAAAAGAATCTTTGGGGCACGCCTTGTTTAGATCCTTATAATCTACACACATTCTAAGTTTGTTCCCTTTTTTAGGGACTACAACTACATTGGCTAACCATTCGGGGTATTTTACCTCCCGAATGGACCCTATTTTAAGAAGTTTAGTTACATCGTCCTTTATGAATACGTGCTTTACCTCGGACTGGGGTCTTCTCTTTTGTTTCACCGATTTGAACCTAGGGTCCAGGCTAAGCCGATGCGTCGTTATATCCGGTGGGATCCCTGCTATATCTAAATGGGACCAAGCAAAATAATCTATGTTATCGATAAGAAATTGAATAAGCCTTTTCCTGAGTTCGGGGGTTAATCCTGTTCCCATGTATACCTTTCGTTCAGGAAAATGCTCGATTAGTATGACTTGCTCCAGTTCTTCAATCGTTGATTAGGTAGCGTCGGAATCATCGGGGACCACGAAGGATCGAGGGATCCTTTAATCATCATCTTCGTTAATCTTCTAATTTTCTAGTTGGGTTGAAGCTGACGTTTGTGATTGCTATTTGGCATCTCGTTCCCCTTTTGAGTCCGACCCATTTATTGACGAATGTGAGGATATCGGAATTTCTTCTTCGACGGCAAACATTTCTATCGCGGCCAGTTGTTCTCCGTACACTGTTTTGACTCCCTCCGATGTTGGGAATTTAAGAACCTGGTGGAGGTTCTAAGGCACAACTCTCATATTGTGGATCCATGGCCTTCCAAAAAGGCATTATACCTCATGTCACCTTTTATTACGTGAAACTTCGTTTCCTGGATGGTCCATTTAGAACCAGGGTTGCGGGTACGGACTGGTCCTATAGACCGAGCTGTTCTACAACCTTCGATCTAATAATGTTGGCCGAGCTACCTGGATCAATTAACACACGCTTAACTTTAGTTTTATTCATAAGTACGGATATTACCAATGCATCGTTGTGAGGTTGCATGATTCTTTCTGCATCTTCATCATTAAAGGACAAGGTTCCTATGGGTGCGTAATCTTGAGTTCGAGGTCGCTTTTCACTCATAACCGATGTCTTAATGCGTTTAAGCACTGCCCCCTGAGGGGTATCGACGCCACCGATGATTATGTGGATGATGTGTTGTGGTTCTTCCTATTCGTTTTGTTTACCGAAATCCCTGTTTTTGAAATAGTTTTTGGCCCTGTCACTTAAAAATTCTCGAAGGTGCCCTTCATTGAATAACCGGGCTACCTCCTCTCTTAGTTGCCTGCAATCTTCCATTCTGTGGCCATGAGAGCCATGATATTCGCACATTTGATTGGGGTTCCTATGGGCTGGATCAGTCTGTATGGGTCGAGGCCATTTAGCATCTTTGATGCATCCGATAGCCGACACGATGGCGGATGCATCGATGCTGAAGTTATACTCCGATAACCGTGGTGCTTCCTTAGGTCCGGTAGGCCCGTCGAACCCATTTCTGTTCATCAGCCCCTGAGACCCTTGACCTCGATCACTCATTTTATTGTCTTATCCAGGGTTACGCCTCGATTCATTGATCCTGTGGTTTCCACTATATGGTCGGTATCGGTCCCTGATCAGACCTTGTTCTCGATTGATGTCCCTTCTAGTAGCGGGTTCAGAACCCGACTAATCATCTTCGACTCTAATTTTTGACTGGTACCGATTATGCACGTCGGCCCAAGTAATAGATGGATACTCGATCAGGTTATGCTTCAACTGCCATGAAGCCGTCGAACTTCGTTCGTTCAAACCTTGAGTGAAAGCATGTACAACCCAATCGTCTGTAATTGGTGGCAGATCCATTCGTTCCATTTAAAAACAAGATACGAACTCCCTTAGCATCTCATTATCCTTTTGTCTTACCTTGAACATGTCCGACTTCCTGGTCTCGACCTTTATGGCCCCGGTGTGCGCTTTTACGAAATAATCTGCAAGCATAGCAAAAGAATCGATAGAATTAGATGGTAATTTATGATACCATATCATTGCTCCCTTTGACAGGGTTTCACCGAATTTCTTTAATAATACGAATTCGATTTCATCGTCCTCTAGGTCGTTCCCTTTAATGACACATGTATAAGAGGTGACATGTTCGTTGGGGTCGGTAGTTCCGTTATATTTAGGAATCTCGGGCATGCAAAATTTCTTTGGGATCGGTTTAGGAGCCGCGCTTGGGGGGAAAGGCTTTTGTACGAATTTTTTGGAATTAAGCCCTTCAATATCAGTGGTGTCCCCGGGATCTGATCAACCCTGGAGTTATATGTTTCCACATTTTTTGTCGTTTGCCTTGATTTTCCTTTTTCCTTACTCTGTTCGTTTGGTCAGTTCTTCGAACATCTTAGTAATTTCGGGATTAGTCCTCGATTCTTGCTTATTTGACCTTACTACAACTGGCTCCATTATGTGGGTGATTTCTCGGAGTGGACTGGGCTCCGGTCTGCTCGGTACCTGGGTTTGACTCTGCAACTGAGCTATCGCTACCTGTTGAGCTTGCAACATTTCGAAAATTATACGCAAGCTGATTCAGTTTTCCTCAACGTTATGGGTATCTCGGGGTGCAGATCGAGTACCACCATGAATGCTATTTTCAGGATTAGAGCGTTGGTTTTCCTGAATAGCCACATGCGAATTAACGTCTAATGGTACTTCGACTCGGGCTCCAACGGCATCGACAAGCGGCCTTTCGGCCCTGGTTGTCAAGTTGTTATTTTCTCCTTGAAGGCCAGCTTCGTTGTCGATAGGTAAGGCCATTAATTGAGAGTTCGTTGTTGCTAATTCGAAATCAAAGACACTTTCAACAACAAGTGTAAGAGGGTGTGTTTAGCAGATTCGTACCAAATAACCACTGTTATCCTTAGCCCCACGGTGGGCGCCAAAATATTTACCCGAAAAACGGATAAAGTTGAATTTGTACGTAGTTCTAAGGGTATATGGTATAACTTGACACAAATCTTAAGAGTAAATAGAAATATCGAGTGTTGACTGTATAGAACGAAAAATAAGCAAAGTTGAAAATAAGATGATTTATGGATTAAGCAAGATGAATAATAAAAAAAGGACAACTCTTCAATATAGGAGTGTATGATATCTCAGTTACAATGTATGCCAAACTTTTTTGCTTTACAGAAATATAGCCATCCCTTTTATAGTGGGGGATCTTACTTTAGATATAATTAAAAATATATAGTGGGGAACCCATGATAAATCAGTTTTTCCCTAATTCCCGCCGAGATTCTCTCCCTTAGTGTGGCTGTAACGGCTCTTGTCTATGAGCTCGATCTTGATCAGACTCAGTATTGGTCGATTTTCAGTTTTAGAGCTCAATGCGGGTTTGAGCTTGATACCGACTCGGGGTCCGGTAGTGACTTGGGCTCGGTATTGGTTGGCCTCTGGCCCTTAAGCTCGATTCCATCATATCTCATCATAGTTCGATTCAGACCCGAGCTCGATAATGAGTTCGAGCTCGGTATTTGACCTGTCCCTGAAACTTGAAGCTCGTTTGTACCTTCTTCGGATCCCATCTCGATATTATGAAGACTTTCTTCGGTCCATTATGTTCCCATCTCGATCAGACGTACGAAGGCCGAAATCAGTTTCGACCGAATACAAGACTGTCTTAAGTTGTTTGAAAATTCTCTCTAAATAAGCTGCAAGCATATAGGAAAAGGGGGTTAGGAAGAATATCTTCTAACTGATTATGTTAATTCGGTTTAAGTTTGAAAATTAGACTGTAATAGAGAAGATCAAATCACGTAAGCATTTTACATTGGAAAGATACATAAAGTAATATTCATACACGTAGTTACAATCTCATATCGATTGTACTCCAGTGTCGGGCCGTCACTCTTTAGCTAGTATTCACTATAGGAATATTATCACTTTTAGTCGCATCAGAAACTATTTATATTTGATAGCCGAAAAATATATAAAATTTATATATTTTTTGGCTATTATTTTTACAGCGGCTATACAATGTCATTTTTCAAATAGTATACTTGTAACAAGTCCAGCTTATCTAGTTTAGCCATTTAAGCCGATTTGCACAAATAGCTTCATTTGTGCTACTATACTAGAAGTTGGTCACATTTTCAAAATTACACTCTAGTGATCTGAGTGTGAAATTGACTGCCTGATCTGAGATTTAAAATTCAAAAATAAAATTCGGGCGATTAGCCTAATTTTAAATAATTGATTAACCTCTAAATATAAGGCCATAAGTAACGCACTAAAGGCTGGCCCTTGTATTATGTACATTTTCTTCCATTTTTGATAAAATTGAATACCCTTTCCATTCATCTGGCCCTTGTATTATATTTTTATTTAAATAAGTACCTCCTACTTTCAAATTAAATAATCAGAATAGACAAGAAATTTGTCCATATCAATTTTATGTTGTCCAACTTCCACAACCAAAAAATGTGATAACCTTGTTATTGTTTTTTTAAAAGTTTTCGTGCTGATGGGTTAACATTGTTGTGGTTCATATTTATGCTGGATAATATAGCAATTTGAGGGAAACAAAGCGATATCTTTTACTAACATTTTATTACATGGGAAGAGGGAAAAGGACATGTCATACTCATTTTTCTTTATTCCAAGAAAGTATTTCACTTATTTGCTCGGTTTTTTAATTTAAAATATAAGCATTAAATGTCGTACTCTAATTTATGCGACTCTCCTCATATTTCAAAATTTCTCATAAAGTTTAGCATTGTGTATCTATTCCGCATATTATTTATACAATTTTCACTAGTTTCAAGACTAAAATTCACTTAACTAGTCAAAATCATGCCTTGTTCTGATTTTCCTCTACTAAACTATGCTTTCAATTATATCGTAATAACTTCTTTTCTCCCCGTATATTTTATAAGGTAAAAGTTAACATTTTAGGGGTCGTTTGGTATGATGGATAAGCAAAAATAATCATGGGATAAAATTTTAGTATCGCCCTATTCCTTTATTTGGTTACTAATTATGTGATAAGTTATCCCAAGATTAAAAATAATACTGGGATAATCTATACCTGTCAGAGGGTGGAATAGTAATCCCAGGATGAGTTACCTCAGGATAAAGCACTAAAATCGACAATCTCAGGATTAATACAACATACCAAACAGTCAATAAAAAACAATATCAAAATAACTAATTCCAACATAATCAATCTCAAGGTGGGATGGTCATTGTAATATAGATAATATATGAAAGCAAAATATTAAGCCGTGAGCTAATTGGCTTTCAAGCAAATGCCATATAGCTAGTGTGCTGACCAAAGTAGCATCATGTATTAAGTACAAATGTCTAGCTGAACTTTACTTCAATTCCCCAACCAACCAAAAAAACTACGTAGTGGAGTATTATTAATGTGAAAGTGGTCAACTTTATATTATAAGTAATCAATATATATATATCAGCTAGCTCTTGATGCCAACTTAATTAACCATTTCTAAAACAATGCGTATAGATGACAATACCTAGGACAAATGTTTGTTTTTCATTCCAACATCATCTTTAAGGATAAAGATGTGCCGATAAAGATTACTTTCAATACGTATTCTGTGTCCAAAGGAAGAGAAAAAGTCTACGATAAAACGTTTTCCCTTAACAGGTAGTGTTTGTTGTATATATAAATCTTAGATGTCATCATATATGGAAATAATTGTACTCTGACTACACGTGACCTAGCAATTAATAAAGTGAATGAAAATTAAGATTAAAACAAAAGAATGCTAGATGATTTTTTATTTATTTGTCTAACCCTTCGTGAGAAGAATTATCGGTCGTTATTTATACTAGCAATCGAGGGTCTATGGGAAACAGACTATTTACCTTCACAAGATAGGGGTAAGATTTATGCATACAATATTTTTTCCGGACCATACTTATAAGATTACACTGAATTTATTATCGTAGTATTTGATGTACATGTAAATCTTAGATGTCAAAATATAGGGAGATTATTAGTGAATCTATGAAAGTGATTTTAAAAAAGAATGAGTTGGACTTCTTGCATTGGTCCCGGCAAGTTCTTAATAAGACAAAAATGCAGGATGAGGAAACCTAGATGAAGGCTGTCAACGACAACAACAACTCATAACATCAAGAAGAAACTATACTACTTTCTTGTATTTAGCTTAGGTACCACAACAAATGAAACAACTCATAAAATGTACACAACTTACAATGAGTTTGTACATTCCTCTATTTATCTACTTTGCACATAATTATGAGATTCCATATGGGAATTGTTGTCCTCTTTTTTTATCTCTCATTCCAAATTAAAGGGGTGTTAGAATCCAATCCCCAACAAGAAAAGTCTGATAAAGAAAATCACCAATTTGACCGAGTAAATGAGAAAAACAATGCAAGAACTTACAACAAGAAAACGCCAAAATATTTCACTTTGCTTTAAAAAGTCCACCAAAATCTAAGTACAACCAAAATAAACTAAAACATTTTATATGATAATTTGATCATATGTCTAATTTGTTATGTAGGTGATGGGGTTAAACCCTTTTCATTACCATCAAATGAAATATTGTTAATACTATTATTGTACCTGCTAAGCACCTTGCACTTGACCACATTGTCATAGACATAGAACCCAGGTGTGACCGTGATTCGAACCATGGCTGGAACCAACTTCTTAGCTTTATCTCCACCCATATCTTCCATATAAACTGAGTCAAATTTCATTTCTTTATCCACTCTGAAAATAGGCAGTCCAGGGTGCAGTGAATTAGCCAATAAGTGCACTAACCATACTGCTTTTGATGCACCAAAAAAAGCTTGCAAAAGTGGTTCAGGCCAAGCACGGTTCCAACCCAACATAGCCACAATTTCACTCATTTTCCTATCACAAAACTTACTGAATTCTTCACTGTAAAATCTTGTCCCTTTACTCAAAACTTCTTCCCATGTTAAATCCTTCAAACGGCTGTACAAACCAAAATTTGCTTCACAACGGTCAATGGGGTTCAAGATTTGATTACAAGACCCCTTTTGAAATCCATTTGACTCAAAATCCTCATAAAAAGCTTTGTTTAATAAAGCTTCAAGATACACAATTAACCCTCTCGGATTTCTTGAAATTGAGATCTTAATATCATATGGTTGAAGAAGTAATGCAATTCGATCATAAACTTTACCACCAATTTGTCTTAGCTGAAGTGTCATTGATCGACTTAAATTCCTAACAGAAGACCTTGCCTCAGAAACCATAACCAAGAAATGTTCAATTACTTTATCCTCTTCACCAAATTTAACACGTTGGAGATGAGGGGATCTGGTAATTTGGTGCTGAGAATTAACATTGTTGCTACAAACTTCAAGCCCAGATTTCAAACTGTGACAATAAATTTCAAGCTTGTTTAGCTTTTTTTCAAGCTCAACCATAGAAAACTTCAATCTTGATGCTTCTAAAATAGCCTCATCTCTTTTTCTTGTAGCTTGAATTAACTTATGTGAAAGTTCAGCCACTGCTACTTTCCATTGTTCTTCTCTTGACCCTACAGTAGAAGACTCAACATCTGAAGATGATGATAATCTTGGACTTTTTTTAACCAAAGTTGAGAGGACTGATTTGAATATACCATGTGGACTCGATATAGAAGTACTCTTGTTATCTAAAGGAACTACATGAGTAATTCTCTCTCTGTTACTTGGTCTGCATTTGTTGCATAAAACTCCTCTGTCATCTTCTCCATTTTCTGGCCTCTTTTTTGTACACCCTTTGCCTTTATTCTCTGTATTAGAATGTTGATGTAAAGGTGTTGGACGGTGTCTGTATTCAACTTCACTTGGTGTTGTCTCTGCTCTAAAACTGCTTCTCCCTTGTGAATATTCCTCTTCTTCATTCCCTTCTTCTATCTGCATCAACAAAAACACACACAAAAAAAAAGGAAAAAACAATTGAAAATCAGATATCAAAGGGCAATTCGGTACACAACGGTTATGTGGAAAGGTCGGACGTCGCAGCCTACATTTCTATGTTTCCATGGCTCAACCTCAAAAACTTTACCAGTTACCCAGGCTCCATTCGAAAATCAGATACCAAATATATTAGTAAAAAAAAACAAGAACCCAAAAGAGAAAAAGGGAAAAGAGAGTGAGGGGTGAACTTACAGGAGTAAAAAGAGGGGGATGACGTGGAGAAATGGAGGATTTTGAGGAAGAAGAAGAAGAATTAGCCATAGGAATTGAGCGTAAATGAGAAAAGGTTGTTTCTTTTTTGTGAAAATCTTAGAGATGATGTTGTGTGGCCAGTTTCATTGTCTATTCATTTTCTTAAGGTTGTGTTTGTTTTTTCGTCGGCTTGTAATCATGGTTTTGAATGAATCACACAACAGATTTTGCAGGTTTCTGAAATGTGTAAGCTATATTTTCAGCTTCTTCTAAGCTAACCGCACCCCCACCCCACGCCAACTACTCCGGGTCGTGGAGAAATTCAGAAGAATCAGAATTTATTAGTATCACGCGCTATAGGAGCGTTTTAGGAGTTAACGATGGTTTGCTATTACGTGACACATGGGTTCGTATGTTACACTTGTCGATGATGAATTGGGTCTTCGTTATGACTTATGAGTCAAATGTCAATGAGTTAATTTCCATTTAATATTGTTTTTCCTCTTTTACCAATTTGGACACCTTTTAATTGTAGTCATTTAATTGGAGTAAAAAAATTTAAACTAGTACCTAAAAATTGATGTTAAGAATGTAATGTAAAATCAGTGTTTTAAAAGACGTTTTCGGGGTGAGCCCTAGGGCGATGGGGCGAGGCGCACCAAAAACGCCCCAGGGCGATGGTGTAAGGCGAAAGTCTCAAGAGGCATTACGCACGGGCGTTTGAGGCGAGTTTTTTTAGTGAGGCGTAAGCCCCAGAGATTTTTTCAAATTAAAACAAAATTTGTTGAATAAGTCTTTCATATAATACCCAAATTTTCAAAATTTAGCTTGATAATTACTCAAAAGTTTTAAAAAGGAACTGAAATGTATTAAATTTAAAAGTCAAGACCTTTTTTATTGATTGAAGCCCCAATTCATGATCTTTCCCAATTCTTTATCTTGTCCGTTAGTCAGCTAATATCTCCCAAAAGCAACGAATATTCAATTTTTTTTTACAAATATAAAGAGAACTCATTCTCCTTCGTAGCAGCAATTCAAGTTTAAATTGAAGGTTAGTCATCATTGTTGTTCCTCCATGTGGAAAACTTTATTCTTTTCGACTCAAGTTACTTGAGCTTCTAAGTAGCGTATAATAGATTGTTTTGACTAGTTTTTTATGGGGATGAAGCACATCTATAGTTATATTATTTACACTAGTTTTTTACCTGTTTATAAATATTTACTGTAATTATATTATTTTATAAATATTAAAAATTAAATACCTATGGGGCTTACGCCTCGTGCCTCGGAACTTACGAGCATATGTAAAATGTCTCGCTTACCCCACGCCTTTTAAAACACTGTGTAAAATTTCGAATTGAATACTTGCATAAATTTATGAAACTTATGTAGAATAGAGTATTATTTTTG
This sequence comes from Nicotiana tabacum, assembly GCF_000715075.1. Lineage (NCBI taxonomy): Eukaryota > Viridiplantae > Streptophyta > Magnoliopsida > Solanales > Solanaceae > Nicotiana > Nicotiana tabacum. The sequence goes on along the minus strand of NC_134102.1, from coordinate 126,806,955 downwards.
ATTCATTCTAAAACAATTTGAGCGTTAATAATGATTTGCATAAATTAAACTCACACAAAATTAACTTTTGAATAAAAAATCTAAATATGAAAATAATTTGAGATTGCGTAGGGTGGACTAATGAAACTGTTTTATCTTCTGAAAGGGATTTAGTCACTATACTACAAGAGTTATATCTCACCTTTTCACGCTAAGTTTCGGTTAAAGAAGTCGACTTTGATAGCAGATGAGTAAATTAACTACTAGTATTTGTTTTACAATGAATTCAAACACTTTTAAGGAAAATCTTAATACTTAATTAAAAAAAAATATGAAATCATTTAAGTTGTTGGTATGAAATCTTTTAAAATATTAATTTTGATGTCCAGCATTACTACTTTGACCTAAGTATAGTATTAATTTCACTTGGAAGGTAGATATCAAACAAGTTACTGAAAATTACATTGTAATGTAAATAATCTTGACCAAGAAAATAAATAATTATAAGACCTGGTAATTTCATACGTATAGAATTAGGTAATTGTCGTTAGATTGACCAATTACGCATGCTATGCATTTTAATTTTTTTTTATCTTTGTGTCCAAAATATATAATTCTTAAAGTTAGCACTAGTGCTTTAATTAACATTTTTTTCCTTAAATAAATAAAAGAATAATAATAGTTTTCTTACCGCAATAAAAATATGCTTCCTGGGAAATATAATGCCAGCTAGAAAAAAGAAATACTCGAGCGCATTTGGTGAGACTCTTAAATACTTTCACATGAAATGAATTTAATAAAGAGTTAAAATTCATCTAAGATGTATTACAAGTAAACATGAAGTAGAAAAGATTGAAGCAGAGTATCACACCAACAGTAAAGTTGTCTCTGTCACCTATAGGTCACGTAGTGGCGGAGCTAAAATTTTAGTTAAGGGATGTTAAAATATATAAAAGTAAACATATCATAAAATTAAGGGGAGCCAATATATAGTATATATACATATAATTTATTTTTTTACCTACCTACACAGTGTATTTTTTTCGCAAAGGGGTATCATTGAGGTCATGGATTCGAACCGTAGAAGCATTCACTAATACTTGCATTAGGGTAGGCTGTCTACATCACACCCTTGGAGTGCGACCCTTTCCTGAACCCTGCATGAACACATAATACTTTGTACATCGGACTGTCCTTTTATTATGTAGAGTATTTATTTAATTTTTTGTAATTATGCAGTTAGAACTTAGAAGGAGACCATGATCTTGATACTCAAATGAGACATACCAAGTGGTAATTATTAAGAACACTTGCTAGCTAGTTCCTTCATCATTTTGGGAAGCAGCAAATAATTTGATATCAATTCTTACGAAATGCATAGGAATCAGCAGATAATTAGGTATTTGTAAAGCTAATAAGACTAAAAAGGGCAGCCCGGTATATTAAGTTCTTGCTATGTGTCGGTTTCGGAGAAGGGCCGGACCACAATGGTCTATTGTACACCGTCTTACCTTACATTTCTGCAAGAGCCTGTTTCCACAGCTCGAATCCGTGATCTCCTGGTCATTTGACATCAACTTTACCAATTACACCAAGACTGCTCTTCCCATAATAAGACTATCTTTACCGTAAAAATTTAGACCCACTCAATGTTTATACTCGTGATAAATGACTGCAATTATTTCTCTTTATTCGAACTTGGAATCAGCTATTTTTTTTTCCAAATCTCACATAGATGAAGATCTTCTTCTCTCATATAATTGAAATTATTCATATGGTAATAAAGTGTTTTAACTTAAAACAACTCCAAAAATGTCAGAAATTCCAATTTTTTGTAGCATTGGAGAGTAGGTCCATCCTTATCTATAGTAATTAAACGAGGACAGTGATCTTCCAAAAGGGAAAGAGAGTTTTTTTGGAATTGTCTATTAACAGATAGGCACTATGGCTTCTAGTTAAATTTCCACCATACCTGTGTATCAACTTTGCCTGTTGAGTCAAAATGGCTTTATCTTCTTCTTCCCTTAAAACCAGCCAAAATTTCACAAAAATCTTTGAGTTCCAAAGGACACAGCAATTGTTCATAGGGACAAACATCTTTTACGAAAATGCATGTCTTTTTACCCTTAAATTATGAACTGAATGAAGCCAAAAACATCATGTGTAAATTCTATTTCTTTTGTCAAAATTAGTAACTATTGTCCTTTCTTACTTCGTCATTTTGCAAATGTCACTGCCGTATAATGTCAAAGCGTTCACATTTTGTTATGTGTAAATCAAAACTAAAGTTAGTAATGGCATTTCATGTTTTGTTCATTCTTCCTACGTGAATCACCCACACCTGCATTTACTACCACCATTCAACACATAACCAACCACTTCTATACAAAAATCAAAGGTCCCTTTTTTTTTTCTTCGTGTTTTCCATTTATGTTCGGTAACTGTATTGGGTTTGATTGAATCTGAATTTACGCAGAAAAATCCCACATTGCGGGGTATAATGCTCCTTAAGTCCTTAACAAAGGAGACCTATAACTAGGGCTCGAATCCAAAATATTTGGTTAAAAATGAAAGAGTATTCATCAATCAACCACAATCCTAATTGGTCAAAGGTAGATTTATTTAACAACCTAATTGTGACACTCCCAAACACTTCTTATAAAGAAAAGCGCGACATCTTTTTAACCCGACATTGTCAAAGAAAAGAACTGTCCCATTGTTTAACAAGAGGTTGCAAACCACGGCGTTGGAAGTGAGAGGGAAATAAAAAAGATGATTCGTTTGAAATGCATATTAGGATTTCTAAAATTAAGTGATGAGAAATACATATATCTCTCCTTAATAAAATTGTTTTTCACAATAATAATGTTTGCATTTTGAAGGGAGCACTGACGTAATTGGTAAAGTTGTTGTCATATGACAAGGAAGTCACGTGTTCAAGCAGTGAAAACAGCCGCCTTTTGCAGAAATATAGAGCAAGACTGAATACAATAGACCCTTCCCCGGACCCCACGCATAATAGAAATTTAATGCACCTGGCTGTCCTTAATAATGTCTACATTAAAAAAATGTGATCAAACGTCAGGACAGAGGACACTAGCATTCATTAACCTAACAGTGTAGTTTGATATGGTCATTAATCTAGATTGAGCTTGTGAAATCCCATATTGCAATCTAACATCAAAATATGTAGTGAGGATGAGATTTACATATATAGTTGAGGAGAGCAAATAGTACAATTTCACTATTTAATTAGAGTCATAAAAAAGCACAAGAAAGTGATAAAAATTAAATGTTTCATTCAATTACGTATATTCTTGATTTGCATGAGAATCATAAAAGCAAAAGAATTAAGTAACCAAAAAGAGTTATAGTATATTAATTGTGTGAATGCGAAACAGAGCCATTTGAGAAGGACATCACTCTCACCCTGCATTAGAGGGAAGCTACAATATTTATGGTCCAGCACAAAAAGACACCTATGAGTTTTGGGGAATATAATTTTACTCAAAATGGGATTTCAGTAATTCAATAGAGCTAGAGTACGTTACACAATTTATTTTCCCTATTTTAGTAGTAGTATCTTTATATACCGATTATTTTTACTTTATAAAATTTGTCAATTTGAGACAAACAAGAGTAACACTTAAATATACATTTCACTATTTTTTCAAACAAGCATGAGTAACATGCATATAAGTATACCACGAGGGGGTGTATATGTGGTATGTGGCGGAGCCCAAATTTTTATCAAGGAGATTCAAAAAATTAAAAAGTAAACACATAAAAAATACAACACCTATTATTTACGCATAAAAAATAATTTTGACCTTATATATATATAATGGGTTGGTAGCCCTCCACCTTTAACCAGAAGTCGACAATTCAAGCTCTAAAAATAAATAATTTCTTGATAGGAAGCGTTTTATTTCCATTGTACTAAACCTACTCGGCACAAATCCGCACTAGTCAAGCTAATTGGCTTCAAATACATGAGGGTTAAACCAAAGAAAACATTCATATATATATATATATATATATATATATATATGTGTATCATTTTGCAATTCTTTCAAACAAACAAGAGTGACCTTCCTATAGTAACCATAATAGATGAAAGTATATATCACCTCTTTCTTTTTGTTCTGAAATTACACAACTTCCAAAACACTGAAAAATCAAAGACTAAAAAGTTTGGTTTGGTCATTCTCAACATTAAAGAAGGTGTTCGTACTAGCCAACAGAGTAGTAGGTGTTTTGGTGGTGGCATTGATTACTAGTATTAACTTCTTCATCTACCCTTCATTAAATTTCATAGGCAGAGATCAGAGATCAGAGATGAACACATCATTCTACATACACAGAAGCAAAAGAAGAAAAAGGGGAAATCAAGGCATGTGAAAGTAATAAATGAGACAATGGGGATTGTGGCTATGTTTGTAATGTGGTCCCTTTTGATTTATAGGAGGCGCTGACCACTTTCAGAAGATCACGGGTATGTTTCTTCTAATTCTAGTTATGCCTCGATTTTATAATATCACAAATTTACTCATCCGATTAATTTGAATTTGAATGTTAATGACTTTGAGCCAAGCAATGTGTAGGAGCAGTAACCACGAACTTGCGTTCAATATCCTTCACTTTCTATGTCCTTTATAAAATGGGTTTGCCTTTGTTCTCTTTTTTGCCATTTCATGTTAACTTTCATTGATATTTCCTGCTTTAACGCCCTGCCCTGATTGATATCTAATGGAATGAAGTAGCTATGGGTTAGATTACATAATCAACTAATTCTTGATTTAATTAAAATTACGCAGCATGATTGGTTCTTGGACACGTCTTTAGGGATTTCTTATACTTTATCAATGCACCATTATAGTATCTTTTCGTTTTGGATAACTCAGTTTAACCAATTTTTGGTCTTACATCAGATAGATTAGTTTGTAAACTTTTTCTATTTCAAAATGATGACATATATATACTACGTCTAAAAATTTTATTGAAGCATATTTTGATTTTGATCTATTGTGAATGCGAAAAGGATTATAAATTTGATGATGATGGAATGCGTGTTAGTATTCTGTATTCGAAAATATATTTAAAAATAGAAACAGTGTGTAGAAGAACATAATTAATCCGAACCCGCTGAATTCACAGTGTTTCCTTAAGGAACTTAATCTCCTCCTAGTACCCGAGGTTTAAGATTTCTCCCAGGATAGAACGGATTATCCTCACTGGGATTGTTTGTATGGTGATTTTTGAAGTGCTTTCTGGACTTCTTTTAATAGCCACATTTCCTAGCCTTTCATCTTCCATATTGTATTTTGAGACAAAAGTGAAAGAGGATCAAGATTTGATTGGCGTTTTATATCACACATGGGGCAAATGGCATGAGAAGCATAAAGTTAGCTAGGCATGATAATCGGAATTTTCAAGGGCATGGATGAATCCCCACCCGTTTAATCTTCAATTAGAGGACAATCTTGGCTAGAAAGGTCTATCTTCACATGTGTGTTTCATCTCAGACATTGTAGCTGGTTAAACAAGTTCAATTCAATCTATTGTAGGTACCATTCTCATAGAAATGAACGACGTGGGCCAATAAAATTGCAATTTCTAAACTTTTATTTGGTAGCCCAACCACGACAACTATAATCCCACATAGTGGGGTTTATCCCTACCTTATGGAGATAGAGAGTATATTTCCAATAGATTCTCGGCTCAGGAAAAGATAAGCACCACATTAAGGTAGCCGAACATCTTGATAATCGAAAAATATCTTGGCTAGAATGGTTTGTATTATTATGAGTGTGACATTGTAGCAAGTTTAGGAATTTCAGTTCTGTCGATTCAAGGGACCATGCTCACAGGAAGAACGATTTTGGGTGATGAAATTACAATAACTAAATGACCCCTACTCAATTATGCTAGAATTGTTTATCTTCTCATGTGTGTCCTCTCACTTATAGTATACCAACTTTATGTGTAAAACACGCTAAATTTCATTTTGTATGTTAGGACTTGGAATTGCCTCCAAGTGTACATAAAAATTATTCAATTTGAGATGAATATTATCTTGAGAAAGGAGATCTTTTTAACACCTTTATTAAATTTTAAAAATCGTATGTAGACAATGTCTACATCTTACACTACACCGAAAGCAGAAGCCAAGCTCCAGGTTTATGGGACAAATGTGAAATCCTTGATTGATATATACTCCCCAGTCCCAAGCATCTAGTTTGCCGAGAGCAATGTTTGATTATTAGCTAATACTAGTTAACACTATCAAAAAGAGGAACAAACACTTTTTATAGTTAGAAATAAACCAAATGTGCAAAACGCTTTGTTACGGTGACATGTTAATGCACTTGTTCATTATCTGAATTGTAATCTCCATTCCACAAAGATAAAACCAAAGGTTTTACATTTACAGGAACTCTCAAAGTTAATTTTTTGTCTGATTTGCTAAAGGATACTTCAGGAGACACAAAAACATATGCATTCCCACTTCTTCAATACATAAGTCTTCAAAACTGACTATATGGTAGTAGTACAATGGACAGATAAGTCTCCAGTCTAAGTTTACTCTGAATCAGATGAGTCGGGATTTGCACTCTGCCTGACACTCTTAGATGGAGCTTTGTATTTAAGTTTCGATGATTCACCCTCAAAAATGATAACTTCAGCTTTAGCTAACCTCTCTTCCAGTTCCTCTGTGCTAAATTCATCGGTGTGACCAAGCTCGTCGAATCCAACCTAGTGCCAGTGGAGTAAAATCATGGCACATTTTCATTAAAGGATGTTAGCAAAATGACGGCTGACAAAAATAACTAATAGATCACGAGTAGCTCATGTTATCTGAACCTAAACATACCACGTAATCCTCCACTTTAGCATTCTTTACGAGGGCAAGGGTGGGAAGAACAACAATTCTGAGCTTCTCAGCTAAGTAAGGACTTTTCTCAGCATGGATTTTCACAAAACGTGTCTCTATATGCTGTTTTGCCAGCATGCTCAAATGCTTGTCCATCACCTGCAATGAAGCTGCATGCATTATTGTTACCTAAACCTAATTCTCAGGGTGACAAAAACATAAACTTAGCCAAGCTTCTTCATTTCTTTGTTTTCCTAAAATAAGAGCCCAATATAAAACATCTCACTTTATATGCAAAATTAGAATTCCTTTCAGAAAGTACTGATCATCTTAAGGAGGAGAGAGGAAAGAGAAGCCAAAAAGTAACTTCAAGTGATTAAGGCTTGATTCATATTATAGACCTAGATAGAGCTCAAGGAGGAAAGCAAGTCATGCACATGCAGTGAACTCCAACAAAGGAATACATCTGGACTAGTTTAAACTTTAAACGCAAAATGTCAACAAACGAGATATAACAAAGGAGGCAGAAAACACAAAATCAAATAGAAGACTTCAGTAGTGGGATAACATATCAGATGCCTGCGATGCTTAGATGATTAATTATGAAGGAAATTGCACATTCATTAACCACAAGTAACTAGCGATTCCAGTTAACTTAGCCACCAAAGTAACTGAGCTTAAACTCTCGGATAAGGATTTCCCAAAAAGGCGAGACATATATTCAAATATAGGCCAGCTTCACTTTATGCTAAATTTAAACAATGAATATACACGTAGGTTATGTTGATAAATCGTAAGATGGGATTAGAACTATGATAATCTTGCCTTGAAAATGGGATCATTTTCATCCCCACATAAATAAAGATAAGGAGAAGGATCTTCAGAAACGGTACACCACCCATTTGAGGAAATGACATCTAACACCCTTCACTTTGCAACTAACTCAGACTTCGCACTAACCCAAAGGCCAAAGAGGGTACAAAAAGACAAACTAAGTCTGTCTTAGCCCTCGAAATATATTTAGGCCTTATACTTCACAAAATTGGCGTCAGAACTAAGTCTAATTTAACACTTCAGTGTTAAGCTTGAATGGCTTCACTTCTCTTCTCTCTCCCACATACATCCACTACCTCCTACTCCTTTTCCCTCCTCCTCTTCAAAATTCATTCCGCTTCCCACCACACTCTCCTTTCCTCTCCTTCCGTCTCCTATTATGTCCCTCTCTCTCCCCCTCTTCAATGACCCTCTCCTCAACCCTACTTTGGATTTTTACTATGTTAGAAGGATATAATATAAATGTTCACAAGAACTTCTACAAGATTTCCTTTTCAAAAGAACTTCTACAAGATTTTTGATACAATTGGCTTCAGTGGTTAGAAGCAACTATTATTAGTGACATTATGCTCGTTGGTTTGCAGATCAAGAAAGAGCCCTAACTTTTAAGTGGACCACTTGAACCTAACAATTATCATCCACCAGTGCAAATCAGTTCTACCAGGCAACAACAAAATAAACATCACGGTCAAAGAAACAATTACAATGCAATTATAAGGAGTTAAATAAGAGCAATTGCATGAGATTTTTAAGACAACAAAACTCCAATAAGGCTAATCTCCAATGAAGCAGCAAGAGAAGCATCCACATTAACTCCCCAAAGATAATGAGAGCTGCAACGCCATATGTTACATGAGATATTATCTACGAACAACATAGAGTTAAATTGCATAACTATGTCTAAGAGAAATTTATAAGTGTTGAAGCGTGTGACTATCTCAATTAAAAGTTTAAGCTTTTAATAGAAAACATGCTTTTATTTGTTAATTATGTGTCACCACGCCCCTTGCACCGGGGCCTGATTCTTTTCTTTTTTTCTGTTCATGGGCCAAGCACGGGAAATTCTTTTTTTTTTTTTTTAATTAATGGGTGATGGTGAGATTTGAACCCAACACCTCTGTCTCCTCTGGTACCAGGTTGAAGTTCAAACACACTTTTATTTACTTAATTGAGTTGTCTCAACAATAAAGAGGTAATACATATGTGAAAGCTGAAAATGTATGCTGATGCAAGTAGAATTAAACTCGCATACCTTGCAAGGCCAATTGTCACGGTAGAAATGGCAGACAACGCGGTCACTAGCCTTAACAACAGAGAAAAATTCCTTCTCAGTAGGGATCTCAGAGTATTCACCGTGTCCGAGAGAAATCCAACGGCTCCGTTTCTCCGCCATTTTCTTCATCTGCTTCAACCTCCGTTCTCTCAATACCTCCAAATCATCAAGATCTAGCCGCTCTAGAGCATGTAATTCGTCGTCCAGCTTCTCCTCTACCGCCTTTGCTACCGTCAGCACTTGCTTCTCCACTATCTATAAATAAACAAATAAATCCATATTAATTAAGCCAGAAAAAAAAAACGATGAACCCATAAAACGGTAACAAGATCTCTGGGATAGAAAATACGTGATATTTACATACCTCTTGCACCATGGATCTATCCATCGCTTGAAGATTGGAAATGGATCGAAATTTCTGCGGAATTTCGATTTGAATTGTTTGTTCGCCTTTGTGAGAGGGAGAAAGATTTTTGTCCAACTCTGGGCGCAGATCAGAAAAGCAGCCCGATTTCAGAGCTCAATTTGCATAAATAGCCTTTCTTGATGCCACTTTTTATATACTTTAGAGTTTAGCCTAGAGGGTTAAAGTTTGACCATATATTTTTTATAGGTAATTTAGTTTGTCCTAAAGTTTAGCTCGAGTGGCTAAATTTGAGAAAGTATAAAAAATCTTTCATGTTACAGTGGCCTTCACTCACGTCAAGTCTCAAGAAGATAAAAATTCTCAAGACTCCCTTGGGTTGCTAAGGCAAGCCAAAGCAGCATATGTAAACGATTCAATGGCGATGCCAACAGATTTAGGATTCGACCAGTATTTTGAAGTTCGAAATTGTTGCAATAAAGTTCGAAGTCTAAAGTTACTGTAGCACGCTTCAAAATTCAAATTTTTGATGAAAAAAACTATGAGTTTTTTTTTTTAAATCGAAGTCAAATTTAAATAGTAACACCAAGTATTTGTGCAAATCACCTTTTGATGATTTCGCTGATAAAATGGCATGTCGTAGTCATTCTAAGGGGTGGTTATTAAAAAATAGTTAGTGTATGCAAAGTTATTGAAAAGTAGCTACTATATAATACAGAGATAAAACCTGAACAAAAATACCTTGGCTGAAACACGGAGAATTTCAGCATAATATGCTGGATTATGGAACCCTTGCGTACAAACCTCCAGCATATTATGTTGGAACTCCAGCACATTATGAATTTTAATACATTATGATGGAATCTCATATGTCAAAAAATTCGAATTTCAGCATATTATGCTGGATATTTTTTGAGTTTTTAAGGGTATTTTTGTTCAAATTTTATTTTTACATAAAAAGTAACTAAATTTTAATTAATTTGAAGTATGGCTAATTTTTAATTAGTAGTTATAAATCAGGTTATTTCTGATTTTTTCGATTTCGCTCTATATGTCTGAAGCCCAGCCCAATATTAAAGTTGGCCTCAGACCGAATATTTGTGCTCGCACGTACTAGAACATTCCTCCCGAAACAGTCGGTTAATTTACGCTATTAAGCAGTTAAATAAAAATCTGATATCCGTAATTCTATATTTTCTCATCCAAATATCCTAAAGTAGAAAGGATCCTCCTCCATATAGCGGATTAATTCCTTCTGATCCCACTTAATTTTCCTGTAACATTTTGTTAAACACTAGTTTCCCCAGGTGGCTCTCCTTCAATTTTATCTGTTTAGGGTTTCAGAATCTCTCTCTTTAGGGTTTAGTTTGCTTGCATTTACTGTTAAAAAGTTGCTTTTTTGTTTAATTTCAGCATTGATGATACTTTTGATAGTCGGAATTCCCCATTTTCTTTTGTTGTTTTTCGACGATTGTTGTTTTAGGGTTTGTTGATGGTTTTTATGCTTGGCAATTTGCTTGAATTGAAGTATGAAAATGAACGATAAATTGATAATCTTTCACTTGTGTGATCATAGAGATGCAGGATTTTGTTGATTGACTCATACTATTAGCTCCATTACTTTCTTTATTTTCTCTTATTTTTCTTGCATGATCTCCTTATTAATGTTTTTGCTTTTTTATTGTTTATTCTTTGGGTAGGTTTGTTGATTAATAATCTCTACCAGCAGGGAGGACCCCCCCCCCCCCCCTCTTTTGTGTGTGTGTGTGTGTGTGTGTGTGTGTGAGAGAGAGAGAGAGAGAGAGAGAGAGAGAGAGAGAGAGAGAGAGAGAGAATGTTGGTATACACCTTGTAGGTGGTGCAGCCATTTTGTTATGGAGTTTGACATTTTTCGTGTTTGTTAGTTGTAAGCTATTTACTAGAGGATTTGATGAAGTTAGTACCTTTTTGGCTAGATACTAGGACAGATGGTATTAATTTATAACAGCAACTAGGAAGTTGAGAAAAAGTTGGAAATAGGGAGAAGTACTTGAGGAGGTAAGGGTGTTACTGTATCTAGAAATAAGACGGATTGTATGTAATGCAAGTTGAGTTTGCACAGATGTCTAGCTTGCCATAGGAAGAGTGAAAGGAGAAGTGAGAGTGAAGGGGAGTGTAGTGCTAAATGCAGACAATTGATATATCTTTTATCTTTCAGGAGAATTGTATAATTGATTGGAAGTAGCTCCTAAGATTGAAATAGGATGGTTAGAGTTGGGAGTCATAGTACAATACGATGAAGCCATCCACAAGATGAATTTTATTGGGATAATATGTTAAGACGAATGCACAGTCGTATATTATCGGATTAGAGGAGATCACATCATAAAGAGGATGCAGTTAGCACACATAAAGATAAAATGAGAGAGCCTCGTGTGCAATTAAATGGGAACGATGGCACCAAGAGGACAAGGAGTCAATATAGTTTAGCAAACATAGAACACGATGGAAGCAAAGGGTTCATAATAAACAACATCAACTAGCTGAATTTAGTAAACAATATCAACTAGCTGAACTTAGGGTTTAGTTGTTGTTGTTGTTGCACTTATTTTAGGTCCGGAAAGGAATAACCATGAAATTTAGTGAACCTTTGGTTCTGTAGAACCTCGAATGTGCTTAACAAGAAACTACTTAGCAATCTTGGTATTAAATAAGCTTGAATGGAGCAGATTATATAGACGATTATATTGTTGGCCACAGTTGAGATTGAGGTGCCATTGGTTTATTGATTGACTAATTGGGGAAGGTGTCCTTCGTGCTAGCTTGTGTTGTATTACCTATACTGCTAAGAGAGGATCAACACCTTATAATGGTCTCTTCATACCCTGCACTTGCTGACAAATGTCTAATAACTATTTGCTTCTAAAAGAAGAAAAATGAGTTGGAAGATTATTTCTTTTGGATTTGATAATCTACTATTGGGGTTATAGAAATGAAACACTATAAAGGATGCTCATGCATAGTGTACCAACGTATCTGGTTGTACCAAAGTATCTGGTCACTCTATAGAATACAGTTTACATGTAAGAATATCTGCATATATGTAGCAGCATACACTCTGTTGCAACAGTCAAAAAGTTGACATCTGTTTGAGTAAAGTAGCAAGGAATAGATGATATGGCTATATGAAGGGGAGGACACTAAACTATTGACAAATTAGTGTATGTTGTTTTGCTCTTTTTTCTTTTGAAGCCTGGGTTATTGTTATGGTAATTGTTTTCTTTGCTTTTATACTTGTATGTAATTGATACTTCCAGTGGAGGTTGATTCCAAGAGTAGTGAACTTGAATTGTTCATACATATTTACTTGGTGAGTCCTGTTTCTTACTCTCCATTTTTCAAATTTACCCCTGGACGCGATTCGAAGTAGTTTTGATTACGAGAGAAGAAAGACTATTATGAGTTCCAATTTCTTGCTGTTTTCTTAGTGGAATACGTACTAACATTTCTTGCTTCCTTACCCCCGAAATGCTTACTCAACTTTGTTTGGTTTTGCATCTCCCAGCATATTTCACCTTGTTTGTTTCCACGACTGTGTATAAATATATTGTTGTTTACATAGTAATTGTGCTGAGGAAACCGCCTTTGTTTAATTTTCAGGCCTAGAAGCTGAAAATGCAGGGAGGAAGAGACCCATTTTCCAATTTTGGTGGCCCTTTTGGTAGTTTTAGTGGTTTTGGTGGATTCGGAGGTCAGAGGAGTTTAGTATCTAGTTTTTTTGGTGGCAGGGACCCATTTGATGATCCTTTCTTCACCTGTCCATTTGGAGGCATATTTGAATCATCCCCTTTTGGTCCTAGCGGAGGCCCTTTCATGGGCTCGCAGTCATCCCCTTTTGGTCCTAGCGGAGGCCCTTTCATGGGCTCGCAGTCATCCCCTTTTGGTTCTATCGGAGGCCCGTTCATGGACTCGCACATGACTGGATTTCTAGAACAACATCCGCCTATCCCCTACCAGCAGCCTAGGTCTAGGGGTCCAGTTATTGAGGAGTTGGACTCTGATGATGAGAAAGAGGAAAAGGAAATTGCAAAAGAGAAGAAACAGAACACGAGAAAGCATGCTAGGGCAAGCACTGAGCCTTCTGTTGAATATCCAGATGATGAAGCTGGAGGTGAACATAGTCCATGATGATTATATGCCTAGTTTACAATTTCATCTCCAGGGTTGTAACTTTCTCTGTCTTATAGGTACTGATTGATGAATAATATTTGCTTTTGCAGAGAGAAAGAGTAAGCAAATGGTATTCCAGAATGATATCCAGAGAATGAATAATGAACAGCAGCCTCAAGTTCGTAGCTTTAGCTTTCAGAGTTCCGCTGTGTCTTATGGTGGTGCAAATGGGACCTATTATACTTCTTCCAAAACCAGGAGGACCGGAAGCGATGGAGTAAGTGATTTTCGACTATAAGCAGTTATAGGACTATAGAGCTTGAGTTTTTTATGGCCTTGCCATATCTTTCATTGTTTGATTTGGATTTGCAGCTGACATTTGAGGAAAGTAAAGAAGCCAATTCAGCTACTGGCCGAGCAAGTCACAGTGTCTCAAGGGGAATCCAGAATAAGGTATGTTTTCTCTCCTGACAGTAATAGAATTCACTATTTTCTTGATTCCGCAAGACCCTTCTTTCTTTGTGCTTGAAATAACTTGATAGAAATTTGTCAATATAGGGTCATTCTGTGTTGCGGAAACTCGACTCAGATGGTAGGGTGGACACAATGCAGACATTGCACAACCTTAATGAAAGTAAGTGCTTCCTAAATTCGAGTCCCCATTTGTTGGTTCCAAGGAACTGCTTCTGACTAAGGTATTTTTTGGTAGATGAACTTACTGGATTTGAACAAGCCTGGAAAGGAAAAGCTAGAAATCAGCTACCTGGCCTGTATGGGGGGCTTAATATACAAGGTGATACTGTTAAGTATACTAGGATATGCAACTATTTCATCGCTGTTTGCTCTCCCAACTTTGTATTTTCTGAAATTGTCATTATGGACTCTTTTATCTATACATCTTATGCCATCCCCATGTGTGTAAGTTTCTGAAATGCTTTTTTTTGTTGTGTGTGTGTTTTTGGGGGGGGGGGGGGGAGTTCTGTAGGTCGGTATTATGTCCCTTATTCTTTTCTGTGAAGAAATAGCCGCCCCTTCTCTTTTATTCACATTTTGGTTGGATATAGTGCTGTTACCGAGGGTGATGTTTGCTTTTGGATGGCGCGTCCTTTGGTGGAAACAGACACATAATATATGCAACCTCTGCCAGACTGTTGAATTTCTTTACGAGTTGTATCGTATTAGTCCCTCCGCCCATTTGTGAGTCCCGTTATTCTCATGTCTCAACTTCTTTGTTCTAGGCTCTGGGAGCACTGCTCAGAATGGTGCATATAAGGGTGGATGGGCACTTCCTTCGCCGGAGAGATCACATCATTCAGGGAACTTCGGACCAGGAGTGGAGAATGCAGCTGCTTCTTCCCTTCCCATGCATTCATGGAAGCTTAAAACAGATGCTGGGAACGTGATGGGTTCTTCTAGGGTCACTACTGCTAGTAATTTGGAGAAAGCTAAGAAACGTTGAAGAAATTGCCCCAAAAATTTTGGGTGCTGCTTCACAATGTCTTGTCATGTATAGCGACACTGCTCTAGTTTTGTATTTTGCTATTCTGCCTTCTTTTTCAGGAGGCGGCACATCTATGCACCTTAATCGTTCTCGTCATCTAGTGCTGTAGTAGCAAATTTGTCTAGCTGTTGTAATGTTTTGCCAGTCCCACTGGGTGGTATAAGAGATTTGTCAGGGATTTTGATCATGATCACCTGATATTAGTAGCTTATAGTTTTGATCGGTGGGTACCCTGTCGAATACGTTTGCAGCTTTATAAATATAGTATATTTCTGCTTATTGCACGTTTTAATATGGAATTCTGAACTGCCTGTAACCTACTGAGCCGTGGACATGAAACACGAGTAGGCTTAAGGGGTAAAATGATGTCTCGCCAAAGTTACGCGTAATCTTTGTTGTCGGATTATAGCAACTGCTATGATTTTTTACGATTTCGGCTATAATTTGGAATGTGATGACGTCGTTTTGTAATCATCAGTTGCGTCAAAGCTCAATATTGCTTCAAGTAGCATTGGCAAGGGACTAAACTCAAATAGGTGTTACTTTTTATTCGTATAAAGCATGTAGATAAATGTTGCTGAGACAAAACATAACTAATTATTAATACCATAACATGGCACGACGCAAGGGTTTGTTTGCATGCTGAAGGTTGAGATATAGAGAGTAAATTGACGTACTTTATTATGTGAAAATGACCTATGAACAAAAATGTCGAGCGTCAGAAATGCCGACGTCTCTGTTTAACCGAGAATTTTGTGTTTTTTCTGTAAAATATATGGCGAACAGGTTTATCCTATAAATTAAGTGTGGTAAATAAATATAGACAAAATTATTCTATTTATTAATTGGGATAACAATGCTACCAAAATTAGCCCATATTTTAGCTTCTTTCCTAGTTTAATCCACTTTGTATATAAGTTGAAATTCTTTTTTCGTTCCCAACGTTAAAAACATACTTTTAATGTTTTTTTCTTCTCTTTCTTCTTTCATACATAAAGTAGTTCATCAATTGTTGACTCCATATAATTACGCAACCATTGTAGCCTCAATCACCCAATCATATTCAAAAATCAAAATGATATAGAAGAATATGGGTATGTCTTTGTAGTATTAACACTAGACGCTATGTTAGGATCGGGAACTCGGGTAGTGCCGAATATAGCCAAACAACGGTATAATGGCAATAACAAAGACAATGAAAGTTGATAACAACGACAATTAAAGTAGATAAAGAAGACACAAATTTAACGTGGTTCGGTCAAAGTGACCTACGTCCACAAGCGGAGGGGAGCAATTTACTATAACAATAAGAGTACAAAAGAGAGTACAAAATTAGAGTAAACACTCTAATTAATCCCAAATACCCTAAGAGAATAACCTCACAAAATCACTCCAAAGAAAAGGTTCACACAAGTGCTTCCCAACACTAACTCTCATACAAAACACTCTTAATAAAAGAAGAAAGGAAGAAATAAGAATTGAAGACAAGTCTTGTTGGTTTGTCTAAAATGAACTAATTGCCTTCCCTTTTATAGGCAAAAAAGTCTTAGCCTCTTAGGTGTAAAAGAAGAGATACAACTTGTGCAAATGATGTCCACCAGATAATGCAATATTTTTGGGTCCCAAAGAATATTGCCAACAAAGTCTACACTTTGCAAAGATGCTTATACTTATGTGAGATGGACTCCATTAGCCAAAATATTGGCCATAATTATAAATCTCCACCTTGGCCTAATTTTGGCTGATATAGTAAATTTGCTCCACCTTCTCCGCAAAAGCCCCAATGGGCATATGTTAAAATTTAATGCCATCAAAATCAGACAAGTTGTCTGATATCGAAACTGTAGTAGGGCCTATAACAGTGGAGCCCAATAAAGTATACAACGAACGAGATCTGTGTGCTTTCATGATCACAAGAGCATCTTGAAATTTTTTTAAAACTCCACCTTCACTTGTGAATTTGCACCCAAGGGATTCTAAAGTGCCCAAAGATATGAGATTTTTCTTCAACTCAGGAACATATCTAACATCGGTAAGAGTTCTCATCACATCATTGTGCATTTTGACCCGAATTGTACCTTTGCCAATAACGTTACAAGTAACATTGTTACCCAGTTGGACAACTTCACCTGCAATTGAATCATATGTAGAAAATAAGTCCCTGCTAGGACACATATGATATGAACAACCAGAATCTAAAATTCACTCATTGTCTAATCTGAAACTAGTTTCAGTTGCTAAAAATATTGCTCCCTCAATCTCATCAGTTGCTATACTAGCTCCGGCGGTGTCAGTATTTTTGTGTTCATTTTTTCTTTCTTTATGCTTTTCTTTATTTTTCAGTTTATAGCATTCAGAGATATTGTGACCTTTCTAATGACAATAGCGACACTCTAAATTATTATATCTGGAATTAGAGTCGGATTTCCCTCTAACAAACAAGCCAACTCCCGCTTGAGTTCCACTAGATTCCCCAGTAATATCACTATCTATCTGTTTTTTCGAATTTAAGATAGATTTAATATCCTTATAAGAGATATTATCCTTTGCATAAAACATAGTATCTCTTATATGCTTAAAAGATGGGGGTAGAGAACAAAGCAGTAACACGGCTTGATCCTCATCTTTAATTTTAGCATCTATATTACTCAAATCCATAAGAATGGAATCAAAGGTGTCAAGATGAGAGAGAATAGAGGTACCTTCACTCATACGAATTGTATAAAGTTTCTTCTTCAGGTAAAGTCTATTTTTCACTGCCCTCTTCATATATAAGGTTTTCAATTTTTTTCACATGTCTTTGGTTGTGGTTTCTACAGAAACTTCACGTAAAATCTCATTTGAGAGATTTAAAATGATACCTGCTTTTGCCCTTTTGTCTATGACGGTAAACTCTTCATCCGTCATTTTATCCGGCTTCTTCTCCTTTCCTTGCAACGCCAAGTCTAAGCCATCCTGAATTAGGATAACTTTCATCTTTAATTGCCACATTCCGAAGTTTGCACTTCGGTCAAATTTCTCAACATAGGCCTTTGTTAGAGTCATTTTGGCTATTGAAACTAACCCGATTAGATCCGACTCTGATACCAATTTGTTAGGATCGGGAACCCGGGTAGTACGAAATATAGTCAAACAACGGTATAATGGAAATAACAAAGACAATGGACGTTGATAACAATGACAGTTAAAGTAGATAAAGAAGACACAAATTTAATGTGGTTCGGTCAAAGTGACCTACGTCCACAAGTGGAGAGGAGCAATTTACTATAACAATAAGAGTACAAAATTAGAGTAAACACTCTAATTAATCACAAATACCCTAAGAGAATAACCTCACAAGATCACTCCAAAGAAATGGTTCACACAAGTGCTTCCCAACACTAACTTTCATACAAAACACTCTTAATAAAGGAAGAAAGGAAGAAACAAGAATTGAAGACAAGTCTTGTTGGTGTGTCTAAAATAAACTAATTACCTTCCCTTTTATAGGCAAAAGAGTTTTGGCCTCTTAGGTATAAAAGAAGAAATACAATTTGTGCAAATGATGTCCACCACATAATGCAATATTTTTGGGTCCCAAAGAATATTGTCAACAAAGTCTACACTTTGCAAAAATACTTATACTCATATGAGATGGACTCCATTAGCCAAAATATTGTCCATAATTACACGCTACCATATTCATATGTTATGGCCATCTTTCAATTTATTTTTCAATTGAAGCGAGAACAGTTCTAAACGATTTGTCCATGAATAACAAATATAACTTTTGAGTAACTAAGTTATCGTTACACCAATAACATTCTACGTTTGTCATGATTGGTGATTCCGTGATTGAGCACACACTTTACGTTCCTCCTTATTTTTAATCTGCGTAAACATTGCAAAATTTTTAAAGTGATTTTAATCTTTTACTATTTTAGATGTTTGGATTTGGTGTTGTTCCAATCGATCGAAAAAATTAGGAAGAATTTAAAACTTAAATTTAAAGTAATTTGGAGTAGATTTGCGTTAAATTTTAGAACTTGATTTTCTAGTTTGTTTGTTGTTTCGATTGGGAGTTGTTCTAATCAATTGGAAACATCAAGAGGAGTTCAAAACTTACATTTGAAGTGATTTGGAGTAAATTTGAATGAAGTTTGAGTTAAATTTCACAAGAGACTCAAGGAAGTAAACGAAGTCAATTTTTGTATAATAGTGTATAATGTTATATTATAGTGTATATGTGTGTATAAACACCTCTTATACACAATTATATACTTTTATACACCTTTATACAAGCGTCTGTAGACAAATTCTTTTCACGATCTTCAGTTGCAATTCTTGTTCAAAACTAGTCCAAATGTCCATTGAATGACTACAAATTTTATATACAACCTCCTTATACTATTTCTAACAAGTCTAAAAATAACATACGCTCCAAATTTCTCACAAAAATCAGATTAAAGATTTAAACCCCCTTATTTAAGCTTGTTCAGCGATGGTGGATTACCTTAAAATTTTTATTTTCACCGCCCAAATAGATTTGGTTTGTTGAATTAATGTTTGAGTCACAATTACTAATTCTAAGATTGGATTTTGAGCATTTTTTTTTAAAAAAATTGAAAAGCAATTTCGAGAACCTATTTGGAGTTGGATGTTCAATCTTATTATATTATTTTTGGGCCACAAATTTTGTAAAGTTGAATATAGACCACCTAGTTGCAAACTTGTAATGTATATGCGTGAGTTGTATTTATCTGTAATTCCCTCGAAAATAAATCCGAAAAGAGTTCAGTATCATTTACATGAATTCCTACATATTCAGTACTTACAGGGATAAGAATATTTCTGGATGAAAATCGGCTTCCTGTCTTTTCACAGAAAAAAAAAAGAAAAAAAGAGAGCAAGTGTTTTACTCCAAAATGGGCCACAAAAAATTTAGAAATTTGTGTAACTGAAAAAATGAACAAATATATAGTGGGCTTCAAATAAACCGTTATAGGGCCGGGCTGTAATGTTCACACCCAAAAATGGCATCGCTTAGAACCACCACAAACTTTCTCGTCCGGGAAATTTTCCGTCCGTCAATACAGTTGTCAACTGTTCGATTCATCCACATCCCGCCGGCGCCATTTCAGGCGACGAGCCTTGTTGTGAGTCATCGTCTTTTACTGCGCACAATCTCTTTTAGTCCCGTCAGGTGCGCGGCGGCATCTGACGGCGGTGCCGACGACGGAAAGAAGTCGCCTGCGCGGCTTTCTCAGGTTAAGCAGCTGTTACATGAAGCCACTGAACGAGCTCAAGCTGCCGGCAATGATCCTATCCCTAAGATTACAATTGGTATTTCAATTGCCTCTATTTGAATTTCGCCTTTTTCCAGTTCCAACTTTCATTTACGTCCACTGAAAATGCCTGAAAGTTATATCTTGAAATGAAGTAGCTGTAGTATAAGAAGTACAGTTATATTTTGAAATGAAGTAACTGTAGTGTAAGAAGTACATGGTAAATATATTTGCACTTTGTGGTCGTTTGTTCGGAGATGAGTTATGCTGGACTAATTATGCATGTATTAGTTATGAAGGGATTAATTATGCAGGTATTAGTTATGAAGGAATTAATTATGCAAGTATTAGTTATGAAGGGATTAATTATGCAGGTATTAATTATGAAGAGATTAATTATGCAGGTATTAATTATGAAGAGATTAATTATGCAGGTATTAGTTATGCTTAGATTAGTTATGCAAGTATTAATTATCCGGGACATAGTTATGCTGGAATTAAAATATAGGAATTATTTCTTTTTGGAGGTTTGAGTTGTTTTGCAACTGAAATAAAACATGCCTTGGGGATGATTGCAACACCTTATATCAATTTACTCAATTTTAATGTGTACTGCCATGAAAAAAATAATGATGTTATTTATAATAGTGATTAATGAAGTTTAACACTTCAATCCAACAGATGTCCAGATTCATTTTGATCTATGACCGATATGCGAACATGTTTCAATATTGAAAACAACAGTAATATGATTTTTTTTATATGTACTATTTACTATGATTTTGTGTCCTATGAAATCCTAAAAGCACTAGAAAGGAAAAGGAATGAATTAGAAGTGTTGATTATTATAAAACAAAAGTATTCAGAAGCATGCATGAGGGTATTTTTGTCACTTAATTGGTTTAATCCATGTATTATTTAATACACGTATTCTTATTCGTGGGGAGCATAGATGAGGAGGAGAGGCGAGTGTGCATGGATAGGTATAAGGCAGCTAGGAAGAAGGCTAAGCTGGCGGTCACAGAGGCTAAGACTGCGGCTTATGGTCGTATGTACGAGGAATTGGGGGAAAAAGGTGGGGAGAAGAAGTTATTCCGGATGGCCAAGTTGAGAGAGAGGAAGGCTCGGGATTTGGACCAAGTGAGATGCATCAAGGATGAAGATGGTTGAGTATTGATGGAAGATGCCCAGATTAAGAGGAGATGGCGGACTTACTTTCATAAACTTCTGAATGAAGAAGGGGATCGGGATATTGTGCTAGGCGAATTGGAGCATTCCGAGAGTCACCGTGACTTTGGGTACTGCAGGCGTATCGAGGTTGAGGAGGTCGTGAGAGCTATGCGTAAGATGAGTAGGGGCAGAGCGACCAGACCATATGAGATTCCGTTGGAATTTTGGAAGTGTGTGGGGAGAGCAGGTTTGGAGTGGTTGACTAGGTTGTTTAATATTATTTTTAAGGGGAAAAGGATGCCGGATGAGTGGAGGTGGAGTACGGTGGTTCCATTGTATAAGAACAAAGGTGATATCCAGAGTTGTAACAATTATAGGGGTATCAAATTACTGAGTCATACCATGAAAGTGTGGGAGAGGGTGGTTGAAGCGAGGGTGAGGATGACAGTGTCTGTATCCGACAACCAGTTCGGGTTCATGCCGGGTCGTTCGACTACAGAAGCTATACACCTTGTTAGAAGGTTGGTGGAACTATACAGAGAGAGGAAGAAGGATCTGCACATGGTGTTTATTAACCTAGAGAAAGCGTATGACAAGGTTCCTAGAGAAATTCTCTGGAGATGTCTGGAGTCAAAAGGTGTGTCGGT